>NW_025336345.1:2729565-2775846 GCF_004798865.1 Varanus komodoensis | reverse complement strand
TGGATGAGGGAAGATTTATTATTGACTGACCTGGCATTGAGCAGCAGTACCGTCAGACCCGAGGGGTGGTTGACAAGGCTACCTGGCGCCCTCTGGTTGGGGGCAGGACCAGAAAGAGGGACAGGTGTCAGCCATCTGTCCAGCCTTCTTCTACGTGGACACGTTAAGCCCCTATTGTTGTAACGACCATTGCCCGTGATCACGCCAATAGCAGCGCCCGTGTGTTCCCCAGGATATAAAAACGTCAACATGGCCAGGAATGACTCAAAGCACTGATTAAAGCAGGGCAAAATTATAAAGTAGGTCGAAGGAGGAGAAAAAGAACGATAAAAAGAAAAAGAAAAAGAAAGAAAAAGAAAAAAAAAAGGAGGGGATCCTTCCCCTTCCCTAAGATTCAGCAGTAGGCAAGCCTATTTCAACAAGAGTCCTTGGCCAGCCCAGCCCCCCTCTCGTCCCCCCCGAACGGCACCCCAAACGGCGGTGACCCCCTTTGGTCGCCGCCCTTCGGCCGCCGGCCCTTCGGCCGCCGGCCCCGGCCGCGGCCGCCGCTTTGAGTCCGTGGGGCGACTCCGAGACCCGCCCCGTCGCGCACCGCGCGCGCCCGATCACCTGGGCCGGCGGGCGGCGCTCTCCGGCGCCACGTGCGCCTGCGCTGGCCGGTGGAGCTGGCTGCCGTCGACGGCGTGGCCGCGTGCATCTGGCCGCATTCGCTTGCCCGGGAGCGGCGTGCTGCTGGAGGTGGGAGGAAGTTGTGGGCTCTCCCTCAGTAGAGACACTCAGAAAGCATCTGGACAGTCGTTTGAGTAAGATGGTGTTACTTCGTGTCCTGCAATAGACCCAAGGAACTTCTGGCTCTTTCCAGCTCTATTATTCTATGATCCTATGACTGTACATGCCTCCTCCCTGCAGTACCCCTGATCATGCTTAGAGAATGTGGAGCTCATTTCTATTATTCAGGCTTAATTCAGCCAAACAAGGATGACTGGCCAGCCCAAGGATGAAACTTAGGTAACCAATATCAGGGACAGGGCCCAGACGTTCAGTAGTATTGGAGAAACTAAGCGACTGTGAGAAGACAGGGAAGAAGAAATGCCCCATGCCCAGATGCTAGGGTCGCCTGAATTAGGGTGTGTGTGCGTGTGTGCACATGTCTGTGTTGTATCAAGTAAGTGAGGCACAGCAAGATACAAATCCTTTTATTTAAAAGTAAAGGCAACAAGGACAGCAGCTAAACGTAGAACTAAGCTGTGCTGGGTTCCTTGCAAAAGAAAAAAGGCAGGATATAAATGTAATATCACCATCATCATCACCACCATCATCCTTTCCATTGGTACTCCTTGCTTTTGATCTTTCCCCCATGCTGAGCATCCTGGAACCTGAGGCTCTTAAGCAGAGAATGACATCAAGGGGTTATACTGTGTTCAAAGACTTTTCTGAAACCAAGAGATCTAGATTAGATTATTCTGTTCTCCATCAGGGGATTTCAGAATGGGCAACCATGACAAACACGGGCATCATTTTCCGCCTACCAAAGCAAGAGCCATATAATACATCACCAAATTTTAAAATCCAAAGTTTTCTGGTAAGAGAATTAATCCTTGGAGTCAGATGAGTATAGTTATGCAGAAGCACATTTTTGAAAGCAAACACCTGCCACTAATTTTGTATTGATTTGATAAGATCTATTGTGTTTTACAAAAGGCCTGTTTTATTTTAACAAGAGCAAAAGAAAATCCATAAACTAAGAAATGGAGGCAACCTGAGAGGTTGTGCCATGAATGTGCAAATCATTTGACAAGCTGATAAAAGATGTATACTTCTTAGGGAGACGGTGTAGTGTTTTTGGGAGGGGCAGCTTGAATCCAAAAGCTTGCCTCTGTCTTCCCTGATCCACAGAGAATGTTTCCCCACAACAACCTAGCAATTTATCTCCATTTTATGCTGTGGCTTTGAGTCACTAGCAAGCTTTTCTTAAGACAATGTATGCAATTACCTCTGGCTTCCCTGTGGTATTCCATGGCCATCCATTTACATTGTTGACTCTGTCCTGTCTACTTGTGTAATGATATCTTTATTTTGCCTCACATAACTGTCATCCATTCAGCAGTCCCATCCTACCTGAATCCAAAGCGAGCCTTCCTGTGCATTTCTTAAAGGTCACTGGTAAATGCCACTGTCATTCTCTACCTTCCCATTCACAGGAAACACTGTCTTCGAGAAAAATGACGCCCGCATGGATGCGATTCAGGGATCAGGCTACTTTTTCTGGCGTTAAGGGTCAGGGTTTTCAGGGCCTGGGCCAGACACCAGTGGTTCTCAGCAAAGTGCAGTCAATGGGCCACGACTGCAGAAGATCCTCCCATTCCAGCCATATCAAGAGAAGTTTCCTACCTGTCAGAGCAGTATGTCAGTGGAACCAGCTGCCTGGAGAGGTGGGGGGCTCTCCCACGCTAGAGACATTCAAGGCAAAACTGGACAGTCATCTGAGTGGGATGGTGTAACTTGGTGTCCTGCAACAGCAGGGGGTTGGATCCAACGGCCCCTTCCAACTCTACTATTCTCTGATTGGCAAAACCCCCTGCCCCCCTGCTGCTGAAATTAGACTAATGACATGAAATTATTCTGATTCACAGAGTATTTATTCTCGCTCACAGGCAAAGGTGTGGCTTACCCAAACAATGTGAGGGAGAGTGGAGCCCAGTGGGTAGAATGTTGCACCACAATACAATTAACCTCGTATCTCATCTGTTTTTTCTCTTGGTGACCCAATGGATCAGCTGTAGAAGATTTCAAATTTATACTTATGTATGACTACAAGAAATCTTAAAATATTAAACATTTTTAAGGGTTTAATATTAGGACTATCACTTCTCAGATCCTTGATGTGCAAAGGTCAGTGGAGACTGGGGGAAAATGGTGCATGCCATTGCAGGATTAAAATAATTTATAGAAAAAGAAGGGCTTGTGATCACCCACATCCCTATCCACAGATACCACCCGCCCTCATAGATACCTCTATGCACCATCTGATTTTAATTAGGAACAAAAAGCCTGTGAGAAAATCTACCGTGGTCTTCAGGAGCAGCATGGATCCTCAAGTTATTTAATTTCCTTCCATTTTCCAGCTCATCAAGTATACTCTCTCTGGTTATATTATCCCTAATCAGTATGAAAATGAGGTCACAGCATTCTAAAATAGTTGCTGCCATGAAGAACATTGCAGTCACTTCTCTTGCTGTTAGCCTTTAACTTTGTCAAGGCTTCCTCCTGCCTCTTCTATTGCCTATTTTAAATGTATTTTGCTAAGGTTCAAAACGCCAAGAAATTGCAACAGCTACCTCATTTATTGCAAACTGTAGCATTTTCTTCAGTTAAATTGCACAAGATCCACATGTTATTAATAATACAGTGTTTTATTTACCCATTTGTGATTTTGTTGTTATTGTTTATTGCATAGTGCAGTCAAACTACACAGTAATTTACATTGCAAAATGAACAAGGGGACCTATCCCTCTCCCACGAAGTGATCAGTCTAAATTTCAGCTCATTTCATTTCAAGATAATGAAAGGGTAAGAGGGGAAATTTGTCCACCCGCATTCCCAACTGATTTTTTCTTTCTTAGAGTTCAGCTCCCCCTGATATAAATTTCTGATCATACGCGTTCATGTAGAATAATGCAGGGGTGGTCAAACGGAGGCTCAGAACCCACACGCGGCTCTTAGAGTTTATGTTGCAACTCATCGCTCGCTGCTCATCACCCCTTCCGCTGCCCATGGGTGCCTGCTTGCTGCTTGCTGCCCGTCTTCGCTGCCTACAAGCACCCACTTGCTGCTCTCAAATACCTGACATTTTCCATATGTGGCTCTTCCATTGAGCAAGGCTGGCCATCCCTGGAAAAACACTTCCTTCACCGAGTGCAGCTATAATTACTGGGCAAAAATGAGTTCCAGTCAAGCATTCGTGACGCATGGGAGCCAACATGCAGACATTCTGTCTGTGCTTTGCAGATTGTTAGAGTGTCCTTCCTTTTCAAAAGAATTGGGGTTTTTTAGGGTTGTATGAGAATTTAATTCCATTCTGCACCAGTGCAAGTGTGAACTTGTGCAACACCCCCTCCCTCCCCAAAGAGGAAAACCGGTCTGCCAATCTGTAGCTTGGAAAAAGCTGCGGCACAGTTCCCCCCGTCCCTAGTGAAGTTCCCACTCACCTGCCCCATTTTAGAATTTCTGCTTCATTTGGGTCGCTTTAGCAACCATTCCTTCCTCGGTGCACCAGCAATGGGACTTGTTGACATGTGGACAACTCAAGATACTGCCCAAGAAAAAGTGAGCAGAACGTTCTGTTCTTAAGGGGCTACATAAATTAGTCAAACAGTATTAATTTGACACACTGTTATGTGTAGAAATTTAAGTGTGTCTGGTCACATGTACTATATGCCAATATATTCTGGGGATGAGTGCAGCCATCTTGTCTACAGCAGCCTTGATGTTAAAAAAACCTTGCACTGAAATTGTGTGAGTGACCTTTCTTTCTGCCATGGAGCACTCTTCTCCCTGCTACAGCTCCCTGCATGCCCTCAAAGCTATTCCTCAACCCCATGAAGCAGATATGGGGACATGGGCTGCAGGGAGGAGGGAGAATAGCTTCTCCCACCCAGAGTTTCTGTTCGGCTTGCAGAAGGACCCCACAGGGTGCAGCTCTTGGCTTCCAACATGTGATGGTTTCCAGCATCTTGTGTTTCCATAGTGCCACGCAAGACATAAATTAAACTTCTGATGTGGCGGAAATGGCAAGGTCCCCAAAGTTGGTTCTACCATCAGCAAGATCTGTACTGAATGACTGGTTGACTAGAAAATGCTTGCGCATGTAACAATGGTTGTATGACTTGTAGGTCAGAGAGAAACCAATTTTTCAAATTCTGACCCATTTTCTGACAGCAGAAAATACATCTGCCAGTAGGATCAGGCAGCCATTCATCTTCAGGTGGGCTCATCAAGTGCATTTCCCTTCTCACTTGTCTTCATGATTCAATTTAACTGGGACCTAATGGAAAAATTAATCAGGAGCAAATTCATCCATCTAATTCACAGAAAGGCAGGTGAACATTAAACATTAAATTTTACAATGAAATTGAGATGCTGTACAAATACAGTTAATTAAGGTTTTAGAACAGCAAATTATTTTAATTTACAAAGGGACATTCCATGAATACATATTCTAAAGATGATAAGAAAAGAGAACCCTTGAATTCTCCCTTCTACAGACAATTGGGATTAATTTTATATACACCGTCTCAAATGCAAGGCACATTAATGAAATGATAAATGGGCTGAGAGATGTATCTCAAGAGCAAAGACTAAATAAAACAATCTTGAGCTGTGGCACTTGGACATCTGAGGAACAGATACTGCCATGAATAATAACCAGGCAGGGCTTTTGAGGAATATTAGAGAATGAGGATTTGCAGCAGGGAGAGCTATCGTTCTTGTTTTTGTTTCTATTATTGTTGCTTATTATTCATATCAATTTTATTGCAGGGGCTGCTCTTACTTCGTTAAGGACTGAGCTGTGATGGGTCCAAAGAGGGAGTTTGTCTAGCTCAGAGATGGAATATCAGTGATTCCATCTCGTATTTCCCCTGAGGCTCACAGAAGAAGCTAATGTCATCTGATAGGGTCATCTGAGCAAGGAGATCCAGCCTACTCAGAACAATCAAAACAAGGCAGGTGAGACAGTATTGAGGATATAGAGTACAGAGAAGGGAAGTGAAAGGGGCAGAAAGACAGGTGAATGTGGAAGCCCTCTTGGGTGGAGGGTATTTGCAACAAACCTCATGGATGCCTCAGAGAGAACTTTGCTTGTTGGAGTTTTCTCTTCCTAGAAGTCAGAGTTCAGACTGGGGTTTGGCACAGAAATAGCTTCAGATGCCCTGTATGATGCCCTATGTCAGAGAAAGACGGGGGGATTGGTGTGACCATGGAATCCCTGAAACTCTCAGTGGGTTTTGATACCATTGACCTTAGTATCCTTCTGGGGGCTGGGCGTCTGAGATGGGAGTGGGAGGCACTGCATTGCAGTGCTTCTGCTCTTACTTGTCCTGCTCTAGAAGGTGGCTCTTGTGGAATATTGGTTGGCCCTGGGAACTCTCCAGTATGCAGCTTCTCAGAGGTCAGTTTTGTTCTGCCATCTCCATGAAGCTGCTGAGAGAGCTCATTTGAAGCTCTGGAGTGTGTTGCCATCAGCTCACTGATGACACACTGCTCTCCTTCTCTTTTTGGTTATCATCAGGTGGGGCTTTGGATATCCTTCAGTCCAGGCAAGACTGGGATACTGGAGTGGCTCTTTTGACTAGATGGAAGATGTTCAAGGCTTTGCCATCCTTCTGAAGGTGCAGATCCATAGCCTTGGGGGGCTCCTGGATCTGTCTTTGTCACTTGAGCAACATGTGGCCTCAGTGACATAGGGTGCCTTTTACCAATTTTGTGTGGTGTCCCAGCTATGCCCCTGTCTGAACAGGGATAGCCTTGCATAGGTAATCTACCCCCATCTCTAAACCAGAAGGCTGCAATGCACCATATGTGGGGCTGCCCCTAAAGATAGTTCAGAAGCTGCAGCAAATGTAACACATGGCCAGATTAATAACTGGATCCAAAAGATCTAACTGTAGAAGCCAAATCTGACCAATTTACATTAGCTTCTGTATGTTTCCAAGCCCAATCCAAGGTGCTTGTTTTAGCCTATAAATCCCTATATGGCTTGGGATCACACTATTTCATGGGATGCCTCTCTCAGCTGCAATCCACATGGACAGCATCCAGGGTGTGCCTCCAACTGCGACTTCTCAGGGAAGCTCCGTGTGTGACACCAAAGAGGGTGGCCTTCTTGGTGACAGCCTTCCAGCTGAGGAACACGCTCTGCACTGAGCCCGGCCTGGTGCCAAGTCTCCTGTTCTTTTGGAGCCAGGTTAGGAAGGTCCTCTGTGAGAAGGCAGTTAGCAGCTCTGCAGAGTTTATTGGGTGTTATGTTCGCTGCTTAACAGGTCTTCTAGTTTCAGTTTGTGCTGCCTGTTATAATTGGTTAAATTTGATTTTAAATTTAGCTTTTAAGTTAAAAACTTAGTGAAGTTTTTCTATGTTTTTATGGTTACCTGTCCTTCATATTGTATTTTTTGTGTTGCTGTAAACCACCCAGACAGCTTCTGCTATCGGGCAGTATGGAAACAAGACAACAATGATGACGATGACAGTGCTAATATGCTTAGCAATTCTAGAAGAATTGTCTGAACCATTCAAGGGCCTACAGCCAGATACTCCCTTCAGTATGCATCTGAGCCCCATTCATGGTAAAGAGACATTAACAGGCGAATCTGATAGAAAAGGAAGGATTCTCTTGCTTGCTTCTGAATCATTTCAGGTGCTGGAAAGAGAATTCGTTAATTTTGTTTGAAAAAAATGTTGGAGAGGGAGGGTATCTTAGGGGACACACACAGACACGCACACAGACACACACTTTCTTCTGCTAAACTCAGATACAATTGTGCCCTTAATGGGAAAATCTGCATTGCATCTATTGAACAATAGATATCCTTGGAATTTTTCTGATTCATTGGTCCCATTCAATCCTAGATATGAGAAGGCAACCCAGGAGACTTTTCTCTCTCATGTTTCAGAGGCTTGAGCCAAGAACTGAGGCATCACCGAAACCTGCTAACCACACAGAGTGAAAGGTTTACTCCTGCCACCAAGGAGTCACATTCTTCAAGCCAGCTGGCAGAGCTGAAATGTCACCATTGCAAAATTGGTCACTTGATGGAGCAAACCAGACTTGCTTAGATTGGTAATTATTGTCAGGGGTCAAACCAGTGACATCAATTACTCTGGAGAAAAGGAACCTGAGCATTAGATTTCTATGGATTGTGGCACCAGGCTTTTGCTAGTGTGATCTAGTTTTCTTAATAACTTCAGAAAAATAACAAAAGAGTTGCTCCCATTTTATACACAGGAGAGTTCCAAAGATGCTTTGCATTAAAGTTAGTCATTTGCTTTCTTGACACGGAGGTATTGTTTTGACCTTTTGTAAGATGTGCATGGGATTTACATGCATAGATTGTTCTGCTATGAAACTCGTTCACAGTGAATATAAATTCTGGAATAGATATTCCTTGCGGAGGGCTGTGGGGAAAAGGTGACTGTTATCTAGATTCCTACAGGGAGAGAAAGAATCAGTCTGTACCAGCCTTCGGTGTTCTCCCCAACTCCATAAATAGGAAATGGTGATAAGGTGATGAGGGATGCAGAGTGAAAGAAGAATGATCTGAAGTAACTTTAAAGCAAACATGGCATTTCAATCAGCTGAAAAAATGCATTTCATTTTACTTGTGATGCAACCTAAAATTCAGATCACCTCAAAGGCTTTTTATATATAAGCAGGGGATCCAGAAATGGCCACCACTGGGATTATGCTACTAGTCAGGAGATCTGGCTCTAAGCATCTTTCCATCTCATTTTTAACAGCACATTTCTAACCTTCATGGCTGTAGAAAAATATACTGTTATAATACCTGAATATCCTAAAAAGGGATATTGTGATGGATTTCTCTTGAAGCAATGATAGAATAGGGTCTAGTGTTTGGACAGAAGAGGGCTATAGGCTGGAATGACTGGTTGGTTTTTCTGAACTGTGACCATCTTGGAACATTCTCAGTGAAAAAGCCATCAGCAATTTAAAGAGGGTAACATACTGTTCCTGAATTTAGATCAGGGATTAAGGAAGGTGCATGTCTGTGAAAAGGAACAGAAGATCAACCTTAGTTTGGGAGAGAGAGAGCTGAGAGAAAGCAATGTTTGAGTGATGGATTTTGCAAATGTGTTGATCCATCCCAACAACCCTTTTCTAGAAGTTTGCCTCTCCACCAAAAGCAGATTTTTTGTAAAGATCATGGATTTTAATTGCCCGTTCAAGACCAAGTGATTCCAAAACACTTTGCATTCCAACAGGGAACAATATATCCTGCAAGAAAAAGTCTCTTCTCCACCCTACCAGATACTGCAAGAATCACAGCCAAGCTTCAGCAGAAACAGGGAATTTTGAGGTGTGTGTTGCAGACAATGTCAGCATCCCTGCTAATAAACAGGAGCCAGATCAGCATCCCTGTGAGCCCTGGCTCTGTTATACCCTGGCTTGAGAGATGAAGGAGAAGGAGGCATTTGTGGGGCTTCTGGGCTGCCTCTCTGGAGATCTGATGAAGTAGGGCACTGGATGTGTTGCTTGTAGATCTGCTGTCTGTTGGCATCTCTGCTCAGCTTGTTTTGCTCAAATCAAACATTCTGGAAACAACATAAATATCCTTACAATCACTCTTTCTACAATAGTGGCAAAACTACCCATGGAACTTGCACTGTCTGAGGAGGGAGGGAAAGTGCACCAATACCAAATTTTAGGAATAAAGGGTGATCTGAATGGGGCTTATTCCAGATCAAGTGCTTGAGTCTACACCAGACCCCTTACTTATGGTCTCTAACTGTCCATGTTTACCATCAGGTCATCTTAGCCCCATGCTTTCTTCTTCCCCACTATTTGGGCCCTTTGCAATACCAGCAAGCAGTTTAAATTCTACTAAAAGAGGTTTGATTTATGGCTCATTGTATGGAGCTCATGTAATACAAAACAAGCATGCCCATTTTATTCTGGTGAATTTGGAGAATTTCTACTTTTGTTTAGATTTCCTTAAACATGTCCTAAGCTGTGAGGTTCTGCTAGATCAAAGGAGCAGACCGTTTGGGCACTTGCTAAGTATTATGAGAGGCTAGGAAATCTTTTGAAATGACTGTATCAATTGGCCAGTGGGTGCCACTATTTTACTATATTTCAGTTTGGATTTTCCAAAGAAAGCATTTCACTTTATAATTGTGTATGTTGCTACTTTCCTATCATATATGTAAGAAAAAGAATAATGGCACACAGATATACTTATAGTAATGTTTGGTGATAACAATAATTTGTCATTGTTATTACTTTAAAAAGATAGATTCTTGCACAGGTTTCTGAATGTCACAAGAATCAGAGAAATTGCAGATCTTCACCATTCTCTTTTCTGTTTCAGCTTTGATAAAAGGATGCAATAACAGCAACAAGAACAAAACATTAGTGAATAGAATTAGACATAAGAAACCCTGCTGCCCACTTCATCCTTCCAGCCTCATGATGCATCCTGGCAGTCCTGGGGAGCAAATTTCCCATCTTTCCCTATTCTTACCTATGGTCTGCAGCAGCCCCCTCCTGATTGGTACACTGTGGTCCTGAGAAGGGTTTCCCCCTTCCACCTCCCGAGTATATCTGCAGGTCTGCAGTCCTTCCCAAGCCATTCCTGGTCCCACAGAGATTTTTATTAAATGAAAATAAACAGCTTCACCAGGATTCCCTGCTTCTCCTTCGATTTATTTTTACACTGTCTTCCAGTTTCCAAAAGTAAACAGGGAAATGGACACATCACTCATCCAATGGGAATAAAGTGTGCAATGACACACTTGTACCCAGGGAGCTGAGGACAGTAGAACTCAAAGGCTAGAATTAGCCAGTTTTGTGGCTGCTCCTGCCAGTGGACTCTATGGTGTTCCATACTAACAGTATTAACATGACAGTCCCAGGTCTGGATGACCAGAGAAGCCACAGTGAAGTGTACAAACCTGGGAACAGACTGTTCATTCTCTCTGTTGTTTCTGAAAATTAATCCTAATCCTACCATGTAGGAATTCTGGAATAGGTCAGTATGATATACAAGGCCCACAGAGGTTGAGAGTTCACCATGAATTCTCCTGTTGTGTCGGACCTTCCCCATCCTCCATTAGCTTATATTCTTGGTTCTACTTTTTACCAACTTCCAGATAATGGTCAAGTGTACAAAAGACAGTGCTGTGGCCTTACTTAATTTTATAGGTAGCTCTTCTCAGACATAAAATAATTGTTTGACTAAATTCATCCAGAAGATTAACTGGTTACAGACTTTTAAAGGCTAGTATCTTTGTTTGTTTGTTTGTTTGTTGTAATCAGGCTTGTGCTATAAATTGAGCAACCCAAAACTGGTACTCTTGGTACTATTTTGATAGTTCAAGGAAATTATCTAATGAGGTCTGTCTGCCCGTTGTCGGTGAAAAATATTAAGTTTTTTTAATTCTTCTAGAATATTTTTGGATTGCCCTTCTGTTCCCAGTGATGTACAATAAAAATACAGCAAAGGCCGGTAATTGAGTGCAAGAAAGAAATGTACAGTTTCAGCATTTTTAACTATACCCTGTGAACAAAGTGGAGGAGGACTGGGACCTTTTGGCATTGCAAGGCAGTTAACCAATTCCTTCTACAAGTGACCTGATGGAAGCGGCTACTGGCGCCAAAAGGGGAGCTTCTGCCATTTCCCAGCAATGACACAAGGCCAGCAGCTGGTCCCTTCCCTGTACATTTCCCCATAGCATACAGAATGCCAGAACTTTAGGATCTGTAAGAGCCTGGCCACTCTTAAGGATTTTTCAGCTATGCTGCATGAGGGATTGGGATGGGAGAGCATGTTCAAGATAGGACTAGAGGCAAGGAGGAGTCACCCCCTTAAAATGGATTTGGAAGGGAAGTAAACTTCTCTTTCCCTTTATGACATCAACATAAGTGAATATCCCCAAAACAAAATGCCACATGTCGGGTTATCTTATTTATTAGTTCAAAAATAACCATAACGTTACCTCCTTCCCACCAAGTCAGGATCTCATAGAGAATAGTCTTTTCTCTGCCTGAACAGCTGGAAGTGAGGAGGAAATAAAACTCTCACCCCATAAAGGAGATGAAGAAAAATACTTCATATTGAACCATGCAGAGGTACTGCCTGATTGCGGATGGCTCTGTAGACCATTGTATTTATTCTCACTTGGCAACCATGCTGAGGAAAATATATATGTCAAAATTAGGCAGTTCCTGGGTGGCTTATGGTATTCTGAACTCCTCAAAATACTGTTCTCACCCAGGGATGCAAGGCAGTATTTGAACACCTTTTATTTATTCATGTATTTGTTTATTATGGAGGCCACCTATTCTCCTGAATAATATGCAAGCACTCTTGGGCCCTAGAACCCTTTTTTAATTAGTTGGGAAAGGAGCCGGTGTTCAATGCTTTAATCAATTGCAAACTGCTGAAGTATGGAACTCCGAGCAGCGTACCGTGAGTCAGGGGTCCAGCAAGTGGGATGGCATTATTGTTCTTTCTGTAATTTGCACTCAGCAAGAAGTGAACAATGGCTAAAGTAGCAATCGGCTCCCGGTAGAGAGCTGTCGATCCCATCCCAATGGGGTTTTATTCTAAATAGCATCAAGATAATTAAACCTGACAGAGGTGAGGGGCATAAATTTGATTTCTGCTGGGATACTTTAAGTTGGTGTTTCTTATTTGTTCCAAAACACAGTTCCAATGCTATCTCCATTCCAAGTACTTTGCTGGCTCTGTTGTTGGGCTAACTCCTGGCATTAAAATTCTCCTCAGTGTGGATTGCGATGGCAGAATTATGATAGAGAAGCTTCAAATAACAAACAAGAATGATGTGGGAAATACCCTTAAAGGCTCTGGGGCCATTTCATTAAAACTTCAATTGCATTGTTTAATAGACATCGCTTCCTGTATGAAAAGTTATATAAGCTTTAGAAGTTGAATTTAAATCAGCCAGGCAGCATAACGGAAATGATAAGGCTGGACGTCTGGGTGGGGCACCGAGTTGCTCTGGACATAGACTGTGAATGCTTTCCTGCCCTCATAGTTGCTCCTCTCCTCTGTTCATGTATGGTCTGCTGAGCATTGCATGTGAGAGAAATGAGATGATATGTGGTGTGCTCAGCCCTTTGCCTTTTTTCCTGGCTCATATTTGCTTTCCCCAAGACACTTGCTGTGAACATCTGTCCATCTCGGCAAGAGAGGCCTCCTTCACCAAGGAGGAGACGTGGCAGGAAATATCACCTCTTTCATAACGGGGCATCAGCACATTTTCAGGGCTGCATTCTCTGTTCTGGCAAATGGACAGAAGGCCTCCATTTGCACATTGCAAGTCCTCTGGGCACAAACTCAGCAAGCGGCTGGACTATCACATTGAGCTGTTGTGCAGCTGCAAGCAACTGTGCATGCACAGAGCTGGTCCCAGGGCCCAGTGCGCCATTGAGGTGATGCTGTCCATGGGGCCTTTGCTGCTCCCCCTCTGCCCACTGAAGCGCCCCCCAAGCCCCTCTCCAAAGCTCTCCATGCAGCACCAGCACCACAAAGCTGACCCACTGGCTGTCCAGTCCCTCTGCCTGCCACCCACCAGGAATCTGTGCCTGTCAGACACACAGACCTGCCTCCTTGGAACCACAATACACTATTCTGTTTCCATCGTCTCTCCCCTCTCCACACACAGGCAGCAGTTGCGTTCTCTTTGCATTGTCCTGGGCTCTTTCCAATTATGTCCCCACCACCACGGATGTCTTCCTCTGATGGCAAAGATTGTTCTTTTGGTTATATAAGCAATGGCTCATAAGGAACGCTGGATTACAATGGGAGGAAGGAGCCAAAATCGGTGGAAGATACATCATAATGTAAGATATGCAGATGAGCCTTACTACTGGCAGAAAGTAGCAATGATCTGAAATGGAAGGGAAAGAAGGAAGTGCAATATTCAGGAGTACAGCTGAATATTAAGAAAGCGCAAATAATGACTACAGAAGTATTACATAACTTTATTATCAACAGTTAACAAATTGAAATCGTGAAAGATTTTGCATGCCTCAGCTCAGTCAGTTCAAAGGGAGACTGTAACCATGAAATTCAAAGGAGATGAGACTTGGAAGGGCAGCGATGAAGAAACTAGGAAAGCTCACCAAGTTTCTCTGCAGACCAAGGTCAGGCTCATCCAGTCACTATGTGTGGGTGTGAACGCTGAACAATGAAGACATTTAACAGGGAAAAAAATGCTGCATTCAAAACACGGTGTTGGAGAAGAGCTTTGTTAATACACTAGACCAACAGAAAGATGAACTAGTGGTCCTAGACTAAATAAAGCCAGAACTTTCCCAAAAATGACACAACTGAGGCTGTCAAACTTTGGGTATATCATGAGAAGGCAAAACTCCCTGGAGAAGACATTGATGCTCTGAAAAGTCAAAGGAAGAAGAAGAAAAGGAAGACCAAATATGAGAGGCACTGGCTCCATTAAGGAGGCCACAGCTTTGAATTTAGAATAGCTGAGCAGGGACAGTACATGAAAGGGTAACTTAAATGTTGTGAACCACCCAGAGAGCTTCAGCTGCAGGCAGTACCGCAATATAATGTAGTAATAATAATAGTAGTAACACATTTTGGAGGGCTTTCATTAATTTTGCAGGGTCACCATAAGTGGTAGGCGACTTGCTGGCACAGAACAACAACAAAGCAATGGCACACATGCCTGAAAGCCAGAAATACTCATAGAGGCACTGCTTTGGAACTGCCTTGAAGACCACGGAAGTCAAAAACTGTTGCTGGTAGCACAGTAAGGAGCAGGTCTCTAAATAATTTTCAAGAGCATCATCCATTTGTTTTCTCCACAAGCTTAAACCAATTGTTGCATTAAAAGTTAGGTTACTATCTTTCTGACATTCACCTATGTGAGTTTCACATGGTATTAGATTAGGATTAAAAGTAATATTAGATTGACTTTTAACATACCTCCACAATAGTGTTACAGAATGTGAGTGGAAAACCATTTAACACCATTCTGCAATGGTGTTGCAGAATCCAAGTGGAAAACTTCCCCCAGTCTTCAGAGTTCAAATGCTGGTACATCAACTCCACAGGGTGAAGGGTTGTTTTAGGAGCAGCTTCCTGCAAATTTGCTCTGGTATAACCTCCAGGAGGATTAGAATTTGGTTCTTGGTATTAGATTACACAAAGCAGTGCCATGGAATTAATATAATTCCATTTACCTCAGTCAAGGTGCTGAGCACCACCGTGTTTATAAAATCACATATTTTCCATTTCATAAGTGACAGTAAATTGCTTTGGTTTGAACAAGAAAAAGCATTCAGGCTCAACTACACAGTAAACAGAGTGAAGGAACTTCCCTTCTTTCTTTTTTCAGTATTTTAAACACAAAGCACTTCCAGGAAGTCTGCATTTGAAAAAAAAAAAAAAGAGTGGCTGCAGAGAAACCTTTTGGCTCTCCTTCAGGAATTTTGCACGCTGCTTTTTCCTACACAGAGAGGATAGAGATGCGGTCCCCTTGTTTTCCTCTCATCTTGGGAAAGAAGGTTTGACCTAAGAATACAAACAAAGTGGAAATGTGAACCAGCTTCTAAGATTTCCATGGGTTTCCCCTCACCCTCTGGTTTAGGTGAAGTGTGACCCTTTGATATGACTGATTTAGTGAAGGAAATGCCAGTTTTGTTGGCTCACTGAGCTGCAGCACCCTTATAGACTATTCCACTTGCTCACCACGGCATGGGCAAATGGCTATGAGGATTCTCTCTCACCTTTTGCTTGAAACTGTTACCTCAGGGAACACGATGCCCTGATGCGCGCACCGTGTGGCCCAGCGAAAACCACAGAGATGTTTTAGTTCTCCCACTTTTTTTAACCTCAGGGTGGCATCGCTGAATTAAAGCTTGCCTCACATGAGGCTGTGAGTTATTTGCCACAGTTCAGAGGGCAGCCGAAAAGCATGACCAAATGTAACTAAATCAGATAAGCGTGGAAAAAGATGGTGAGCAAAATGTGATATGTGAGTGACTTTCTCACCCTTCCTACCCATTCTCAATAATTAGAGCAAAAGCATGGCAGATAATACATCTGGGGGAGATGTATGAAGGTGAATTGGAGATGTTTGGAAATTAATTGTGGAAGAGCACTAAGAACAAGTATCCTTGGCTAATGTGTCAATACATGGTGCATATAGAGGAGGGTTCCCCAGCCTAGTGCTTCCCATGCATTTTGGACTTCCATTCCTATCAGTCCCAGCCAGCCTGGCCAGTGGTCCAAAATATTCAGAGGTGGCTAGGCTGGGGAAGGCTGATATATCTGATTAATTTCATGTATTTCATTTATATTCTGCCCAGTGCTGAAGTTAGCAAACTTGTGTTGGGCATAAAAGAAGATGTGGGCATAGAAGATGTGGGCATAAAAGATGTGGGCATAAAAGAAGATCTCTAGGGCCAGTGGAGATAAGGGATCAGGGACCTACAAAAACTTAACCAAAAGTAGGACTTGGTTTGCAAACACGTACTCTTGACTGAGATCCAGGAAGCTTCCTTATACCAAAGCACGAAGTTTGTCCATCTGATCCAGAAATCTCTGCTTTGGCCTTCTCTAACTTTGTGCCCTCTAGATGTTGTTGGACTCCAACTGTCATAAGATTGAGCCAGCATGCCCTCTAATTAGACATGGTGGGAATTGTAGTCTAAAATAGTTGAAGGGCATCACAATGGGGAAGACCAATCTGGCAGCACTGTTGTAGGGTCTCAGTCCGAGGCCTGCTACCTGTGTTGTTGCTGATGCCAGTGACCGAACCTGGGACTTGATGCATGTGGAATGTACATCCTGCCACCTTGATGTAGGCAGCACTGTCAAGGGATTACTTGAATGTGGGAATGCACTCACAGGCAGATGTTTATATGCCACATCTCAGTCACAAGAATTGCATTCACACATTCGATGGGGAAGAGAAATGAACAGGCTAAAATTTCAAGAAAGTCTGAATGGGGGATGAGTATGTCCAAAGAACTGGTGTCTTGTGAAGCTTGTCCACCAAACCCCTATTTTATTTTCTCACAGACACATTTTAAATGATCTTCTCAGCTCTCCTTTCAGAGTGATGCTAATGTGGATCACTTGGGTTCCTTTTGTTTGCCTGCATTATTAATGCTAAGCAGCAGAAAACACCAGGTTAAGCATCACTTTGATCGGCCCTATTCCTGCAGCAAACGGCACTTTCTCAGAAGTGGGCTTTTCACCTTCTCCTTAAGAAACCCCCTGTTCACTTCATCCATGCAGGAACAAACATAGCTGAAGCTCACGTGGGACTATTTCTCTGAAATCGTACGGCATTATATGGTCAAATGTTTGGTGTGCCGTCAAGCGGAGTCCTACCGTGGGTACTGTTTGCTCAACAAGAGGATGATTTTTCCCTTTGGTGCCTTGCTGACCTCAGTGAAAGTGCTTATCGGTGGTGGCACATTTATAGAAACTGAGTGTCATTATACAGTAACATTGCCAGGGTATTCTCCTATAATTGCATCTCAAGCAGAGGTGCCGGAGAGCCCTAATACACAGATGCACAATGGATGTGGTGGATGCATTCCTCAAAAAAACCTACCAGCGATGCTTTGCAAAAGGTGTACCATCAACAACGTCAAAACAGCACCTAATCCCTTGATATGGGGCTGTGTTTTCCATTTATGAGGTTGGTGATACTGATGTCCAAATTTAATCTGATATGAATAAAAATGGCTTTATTCTGAAGATTCCTGCTACGTGCTCTGCTAGCTGATATACATAGCTGCAATAAAATGCAACAAATGCATATTTTAGCAATGGCCCAGGTATTCCATTAACAAAAACTTACTGTCCTATTATGTTCAATCCAAATGCCAGTTGCAGATGCCTTTAAAGCGCTAAAGCCATGTTTTTCTGGAGAATTTTAAAAGATGGATTTTTTGAAATACTCCAGACTTGTACCATGAACAGCTGGAATGTGTCTGGAGACCAAGAACATGGATATTTGCCTAATTATTTTTTTAAAGAGGTTTTTTTCCAGTAGAGTAACACTTTGAGGAAAGGCACATTCTGAATTGCTAATGCCTTAGTATTGTGACAGCTAGGCAACCACAGAGGAAGCCTTCTGCTTAGTATACAGCACACAGCCGGATTATTAGCAGCACCAATAACCCATCTGACTTATGAAGCAGGAGGGAAAGAGCTGCTGAGGCCAGTTTCCCTGCTCAGAGGCTTCCATAAAGAGGATGTCATCACAAAAAAGCCCTGGTGCTTCTCATCAGTTATATCCATAACCTCTGAAGGTGGTGACAGCTAGAAGCAGCTCATTTTTAAGTCTTGATATGGGGTATACAAGAGAAGACACTCCTTGCCATCATCGTATCTCAGAACAGTAAAATACTTTTCTCCCCACTTTCCCCACAACCCTCAGTAATCAAAAAGGTCCATACAAAAATATTCAAAGTAATACCCATCAAATATCATCTAAATGTTGGACACATTATGTTTTGCAGCCTTTGGGCAATTATTAGAAGAAGAAACTAATTCACTTTGCGAAATTAGAAACATTGCCATAGGCATTGGGAATGTTAACAACCATGTAATCATGCAAAAATATTTGGATTTTATCAATATAAAACACTATGTAGATGCAATAAGCATGAAATGCTCATGAGCCAAACACAGAGCAGAGGGGTGGGGCATGGAGAGATGCTTTTCTCTTAGGCTTGAACTTGTACATGTTTTCCCCAGAAGCTGAAACTGGGATATGTGCACTTAATTTGCAGGGAAGTCAATGCTAAAATCCTTTACTCTTGACAAATGTGAACTCCCCCAGTATAATGTAAAAAGGAAAGGAAAGGAAAGGAAAGGAAAGGAAAGGAAAGGAAAGGAAGTTTCACAATCATACCATTTGATTAGATTTAAGTTTTAATGAAAGCTTTATGTCGTTGTTTCCTTGTAATTTTGCATAATTTTGTTAATGACTTCCTCAAATACAATATGTTGATTTTAAGTCACTGTTTGAGCATCTGGTAGTTTCAGACCTGTAAGTGATATTGTTCACACAGCCAGACAGCATTCAACTTCTCACAGAACAGAACATTAGATAGAATGATGGAAAACAATAAGCTGCAGTTGTTATGTCTGGGAATATCCAAAGATCAGTGAAATCCTACTTTGCTTATTCCTGAAAACACAGAACCAAGATCATGTCAAAATGAAAAATAATAAAAACTACAAAATGACACCACTAAACCTGATAGATTGATTGCTCAATTAGCCAGGAAGTCCTGTGACCAGGGTTGAGCCAATATGCTGAAAAGCAGAAAAACTTTTATTCTTTGTCAGGTTGTGCTCTACCTCTGGATTTTTTTTTTGAGGGGGGGCGGGAGGGATCCAATATATATTAGCCAAGATGAAAACCCAACATCTGGGCCTTTTTTTCTTTAAACAAGCTCCCAGGTCATGATAATTCTTTCTCCCTTGAATGTCAATGACAGCTCTACCTGATGGAAGGTCTTGCCAGGAAGCTGGAGTGGTGATGAAAAGCAGCCAGTGTCTTAGACTTAGACTAAATGGTGGCTAATCTTGGTCAGTTTCTTAAGCTGACCTTCTTGTTGCTGTGCTGGTATCCTACAGGATAACAGGAGCAGACGTGAGGCTAATGGATGCTAGGACAGGGACTTTCCAGTACAGTGGGAGAAACCTTAAACAAGTGAAAAGACAGACGTGAAGCGGAAGCTCTGTCTCTTTCATATACACATCCTATGAACACACGTGGCTTGCGACTGTTTAGCAGGCCGCTTTTTCCTCTGTCTTTAACAGAGTCAAACAATGGCACAATAAAGCGTCTCTTGCCACCTGGTCTCCATGACAGCAAAGGAAGTATCTCCTGTCATCAGTGGTTAGCAGCAGCTTCCCTGCTTTTTTCCACCGGAGCAGCTCCTCCACATTATGTACACAGAGACATAATTTGTGGAATGGAGCACTGCTGAGGTGAGGGAAGCGGTGTTAGGGCTGCGCGCAAGAGGAAAAAGAAAACTTCAGGAGGCATGTCAGGATGAATCCAAAGCAGCCAAAACAAAATTTCAGTGATAACAACACTGGGATGTCTTTCCCTTTGACTGTAATGGGGGCAGGGAGGTAGGAAAAATGGCAGTAGCATTTTCCTGTTGTGGCAGAATTGAACGATGGGTCATAGCACCTTTGGACGGGATGGAGCCTGACAACTTTCGAGCTAATAGGTGTATGGGCACTTGTGCAAGAAGCGTTTCACATTTTTTCAAGTTTTGTGGGAAATCTGCATGGATTTGTGCACAAACCTCTAGGTAGGACCCTGCAAAGTTTCAGAAGAATAGGTGTGGGGAGTTCATAGGTACCAATAGGTGCAGATTCACCAACAAAGCTATGCAAGGAAATGGATAGGGCATTAGTGCTTCTTTGAGAGCTTCCTTTTGAAAAGGTGGACCTACAGTACCAGTGCTGTCTTCCACTCTTTGGGTGTCCTTGGGTAAGGCACCCTGAATGGGTTCCCTCTCTCAGCAAGTCTGTTGCTTCTCACTGCCCTTCCAACCCTTACTCCATCCTGCTTGCTTAGCAGACAAAGGGCCAGTGGTATCTACTGTTCTTGCCTCTCACCACCACCACCATTGGCTGGACCAGAGGGACAGAAAGGTGAAAAAGCAGGTTGCCATGGTGAAGAGGAGGAGCAAGTCCAGGGAGCTGTTGCCAATGGGCCCATGCTGGGGAATGGGGCCCAGAAGGTTCCTGACCAGGCCGAGGCTTCATGCCAGCCCTGAACACCAATGTTGCACTTCCCAAGTTACTGGAAATTCCAAAATGAAAGCAGCACCCAGTCCTTTATTTCTTCTCATGTGTGATCAAGTGTGACAGCGTCTCTGGAATGAAAGTTTGACTGTGGCACATTTATGCAGAGATAATGGAAACTTCTGGCCTGCAAGGGGGGAAATAGAAATAAAATTATAGAAAGCCTTCGGGCACAAGTTCTTAGCTATAATTTTCTTGTCATCATTATAGCATCTGAGACAGGAAAGAGCACACGAACCATGGAATTTTGCCTGATCAGTAAAAGTCAATGGTTAATAGATGTCAACGAGTGTGGAGGGAACTGTGGGAGGGAAAATGTTCAAGGTGTCTTCAGACTGGCAATTTTTTACACATGCTTGGATGCAAACCTAACTTTCCATGAACAGAAGGATCACGTCCATCTATGAAAGGGAGTCCAATCTAGTGGAAACTTCCACTGCAGGAGAAGGCTGTTCTTACCAATATCCCTGCTTCTCTGCAGCCCTGACACCCTTTCAGGTATTGAAAGCAGGTGTGAAAGGCTTGTGGGAACTGTTTGCCTGTATGAATGCAACCCTGGTAATGCTGGGAAAACAGGCAAGTTACAGTCCAACATTCTCCTCCCTTCAGAGAAGAAAAGTAGTCACAGAAAGATGCTGGAGGTAGATCTTGACTTTCTCTTCGCAAGCCATTTATTATGTGCTTGTGATTGCTTACACATGGCAGTTTGTGGGTACTTTACACAACATTGCCATTCTCCAGGGCCTCTCCCATGCTTTGCAATATTTTCTGCATTGTTTTAGACCGAGAAAGTCTGGTATTATCTGGAAATCACATGATGAGATGTTTGTATATTTTCGCAATTCCACTATACTGCAGCACCAGCTTGTGGTTGTGTAATAGAATATGTAGAAAGGCAGAGAAAGAGAAATTCTGGGTGCAGGGGGGACACATTGGAAGGAGCTGATCTACAGCCAGACACTCTAGAAGCAGAAGTTTTGCTAAAGTGTCAGGTTACGAGCTCCATGCAGAGAAGCACATAAAAGGAAAGCAGCCGTGAAGATGCATGGGACACTTCTTAGCTCATGCTTGCGTGGAAAAAGCACGCATTAAGTTTCACTCCTCTGGGAAACCATTTCATAGAAGTCTAACTGGTGAGGTTCAGATGAGGCCACTGATGAGGTGTTATGTGGCCATGAAGCTAAGCACAAGGCAAATACAGGGTGCACACTTCAAGATTCGGAGCTCAGTTCCAGTGGCCCATCATTTTTCTTTCTAAAGAATGCCTTGGGGGCAATTTAGGGCTCAGAGACCTTTTTTTTAGATTGTTTTAAACAAATTTGTTTACGATAGGAGCAACTTTGGATAGCATTTTTCCTGGTGGCAAGGTGAGATGCAAATAGAATCAAATCAAAAGAAATAAAAAGGAATCGGGAAGGAAGAAGGAGAAATAATTCTTTTAGCTGGACTGGTGGAATGGCCCTGCTATTTCTCTCATTCCCCTCAGTACAACCCACCTGCTGGAAACAGTTGAGGAAGGAGGTGGCTTCTTGGAGATAAAGATGGTCCTTGAGGCCCATGTATTGCTTTGTGAAGCCTCCCCTTCCAGCTTTTGTTTTCTTAAGAAATCTTTACTAATCGTGCAAGACAAGGTGCCTGGAGGGTGCCATGGAAGGCACCCCCATGTCAGCAACCCCGTTCCGTACTGATACTGCTGTAAAGTGAGGGAGCACTTATACAAGAAGGAATTTTAAAAGCACATCACATCAAAGGAATAAAGCAGCCAGCCTGCTGAGCATGAGGAATATGCACAAAGACCAGTCAAGCTAGGAAGGGAGCAGTCAAACACCCTTCAGCTCCCAGGGCAAAAGTAAACACGTTCTAAAAACATTTGATTAGCATTCCAGTGGCTGATGGGAAGAAGAAGTGAGTTCCAATTAGAGTTGTTACATGTTCTTGAAATGGGTCGGGCTGGTGCAATTGTTTGAGGGTGAGATGCAGCCCGTTTCACCTTGCCTCAACCCAAACAGGAGTTTGCATCCGAGCTCCAGCATTTGCAGCCAGAGACTGTGGCACACAAATACAAGCCTCCTTATTCCCAGTGACAAGTGGCGGGCCATGCAGCCAGAGCACCCGCAGAGCTCTCATCTGTTTGACAAGAACAGAGGGGGCTGATGCTGTGGTTTTGTCAAGCATTTCTTCTGAGTTCTGCAAAGCCCCTGCGTAACCGCCAGTAATGCTTGCAAGCCCAGGTGTTTCCCAGGCAAATTGGCATGAATTTGCCCATCCCCAGCGAGTAAACGAAGAATAAACTTCTGCTAACTTCACTGTGAGCAGCTGCGGATCTACCCTGCTGCAAATATTCACAGTGCTGGCCCATTAACAGAGATGCCGGTTAATTAATTTGACATAAGCTTCCAGTTGTGTTTTTCATCCTAGAAATGAAGTCTCAACATCCTAATTAGGATACTTGCGTTCCTGCATATTATACAGGAGAACGTTCTTTTGGGTTGCTACACCAATAGCTTGGCTGCCATTATTTGAAATAGTGGCTCTTGAAAGGCTCATGCCTGGATGGAAACACCGAAGAGGTGGGTGCCGTGATGAGCTCATCTCCGTGGTTTGTCAGTGATGGCATGATGGAAAGCAGTGGGGAGCGAGGGGAACCCACCCGAAGCTCCCCTGAAACAAAGTGACCCTCGGCAAAATATTCTGGCCTGTTACACGCAGGGCACGCAAATGCAATGAATATAAATTCCTTCAGGTCAGTGGTTTTTAAAACTGGCATCATCAGGGAGAAAATGAGTAGTGCTGGGCATTTTGCCCCCAAATGGCTTGACTGCCATTAGTAAACTTCCTCTGTGGGTGGTGGCTGGGAGGCGTGTCCTGTGCTGACGTTTAAGTCACATTGGGTGAGGGAAGGCCTGACAGAGCTGGCCACTGCCTCACTTGAGCTGCACGTGCTCCCAGCAGCAACTGGGGTGAGAAGCACCCTTGAGCAGGGAGTTATAAAGTCCACTGCTTTCATTTATGACACTTCTGGATATTTATCAGATTCATTATATTCTCACTTTGCTGTTGGTTCAGTGGTTTGCCTCTCTACAGCTTAGATATTCAATACTCCGACATCTTGGCACTAATCAATGCCTTGATTTGAGAAAGAAGCAAAGTAGTTTATTACTGATAATTTTCCAGGGAGCGACTGCACTGAATACGGGATCAGCCTGCTTTCCACTCCGGCATAAATAACGGAGGTGCAACTCCTGAGAGAAGTTCTCAAGTCCACTGCCAAGTCACGCCAAAGAACAGACATTTCCACCCTCAGCAGAACTCAAGGAACTGTTGACGCTCTTGCTGGGCTGGGACAGCACAATCACACACCCTTCCGTGTGCTTAAAGGGGTCCAGTCAACAGCACAGGGCTTGATGCGGCTGGCATGCTATTGAGGTTGGGGTATTGCGTTCTAAGACTGATGGCCAGGAACTGCCAAATACACGAAGGGCTATAAACTAAAAGTGAAGGAAGGCTTAGTTTTCAGAGCATGGGCCTGTCTCTTGCTCATTACAGATTGTTCCGATGATTAGGAGGAGGAAGGCTGAGGACTTTGACGTTTCAAGGTTACCTCAGGAGAGTATAAGAACTGGGCTGATTTGGAAGTGGCACCAGAGTTTTTAGGAGAGAGAGTGAGAAGGTGCAAGACAGGAGTCTATGGGAGAAACGAGCTGCCCACGTACAGGGGTTTTGCTGCCCCCCCTGTCTTGCCCTCAAGTAGCAAGAGCTACCCTGAGGGTATGGTCAGGCTCCTCACTGAAAGGGAAGAATGGGGGGGGGGAAGATTCCAGTTTGGTTTCAACTCTTCACATGGGCAGATGCTTCTCCCTCAACTTTGGTAGAAAGCTAGGTTCATGGTGTTCTGTAATAAAAGAACTGCACTGTTCAAGGTACGGTCTTGATTTTGATAGCCAGAAAGAATGAGGGAAGGAAGCAACTCATGGCAAGATTGTTCTTAGTTTTCTTTAAAGCAGTTAGTACATGCAGTAATAAGAGCCATTCAGCACGTGAAACTAATTAACAGCTTTGGCTGAATCAAAGAACCTTGAGTACAAACAGGGGTCAAAAAGTACAGGGGAACAGGCTTAACAGCCTGGTCGATCCATATAACTTCCCTTTCTAGCTGAGTGCCTTCTCCCTGTCTCTGTCTTGGGTGTGTGTGCAAAGGCTAACATATTCAGCAGTAGTGGTGGTTTCATTAAGTTAGAAACTTGGACTGATTTGCTGTTATGTTATGCTCCTGGCTACTTATCTGTGGAAATGTCATTTGACACTCAGTCACATTCACAAAACACTTCATTTTCTAGATTCAATCTACCTTATTTAGCCACGTCTGCTAACTCTAGGACACAGGAACCCTGAGCTGGAATCCCAATTCAGCCATGAGGGCAATTTAGACCAAATTCACACAGGGCAATTTTAAGCCAAGCATTCTCTGGCCATGGTGGTTTTTTACACGTCGCCTGAATCTAATTATGGTATTTCAGTGTGGTAAATCTGATTCTCAGAAACCATGGTAAGAAACCATGGTTTGTTCTATGGTTTCTGCTTATCATGATTGTGGCCCAAACCTGGGGAACATAACCCATTGTGATAGAAGCCTGGAACAAGAGAGCTACTTGGCAAGAAGAGCCATAGCCACCCTTGCCAAGTGGCTAGCCAAAGACTGCTGCTGGGAGCTGCCCCAGATGTTGCTGTCAGAGGTGATCTAGCTCCTCTTGCCCCGGAGATCTTATCTGGGGCAGGAGCCCAGAGAACAGTTCAGCAGCACTGCTGCAAATGGGGCAGCATCACCCAGAGGATTGCCTCTCGCCACACACACCTGAGGGAAAAGCCTTCACACATGAGCAAGAGAATAGCTGGATGGTGGTGCCAGGTATTGGTCCAAGACAGCACTTTCCAGCTGATTGCCTGTTTCCCTCTCAACCTGAGAGATTTTCTCCCAGGCAAGAGTAGGGGAATCAGCCAAGCATGCTGAGTTTCTCTGCAGCACCACCCCAACATGGGTCAGGTGTCCACTGGAGCAGGAGGTTAGGGTGCCTGATCAGCCCCATCCTCTCTGCTGTGCTTCAGGGTAGTAGTCCTCATTGTGCAGCAGGAATGGCTTGACAGCTGCAGCAAAGGGAACCAGGTTCACAGTGGCAGATGTCAAAGAGGAGAACTTCTTTCTGCCCCATGGCATCTCTGGGGATAGCACCTGGAGGGAGGAGATGAAGGACAGGCAAGGAGGGAGCAGAGCAGCCATGCACTGTGGACTCATGGTGGTTTCTTGGTGTTGAGAAGTTACTGTACCATGATGGGTTCTCATGAAAGGTGAACCTGCCCTCTTGTCATACTAACATACATATAAGGCCATTGCAAGTTGAGAAGAATACGCAGAGGGAGAGGCAAGGACAGTGTTTAACATGCTGATCTCCCTGGAATGAGGGCAGGATACACATGTGAATTGGAGATTTGCTCTTGAAGATGAGATGAGTTAGTTCCAGCTTCACCTACCCAGCCAATCCTGTTATTTTTCCTGCCTGACAGTGTCTATTTCCAAGCGAATTCTATATGTCCTGCGGAAGAGGTAGGGTCAGGGCACACAGTAACCATAAAGGTAAAAAGGAAAAATCTACAGAGAGAGAGGAGAGAAGAAGGAAAGTAGAAGTGGGTCAGCAGACTCCTTTCTGATACTACATTTTAGTGCACAGACACTGGACACTTAGCCAGTGTCCTAGTTCAGTCTTCAAAGCACAGGCTAGTACTTCCCCAGCACTTCTCAAGTCTGCAAACAAAGTGCTGTCTAACTTATGCATTAATATCTGGATTTAGCACTGTCATTTGACCTTTCCCACCCAGCCTATGACCTTTTTGTTCAAAAAATGCAGAACTGTGTTTGTTTGTTCAGCAGAAGATGATGCAAGACAAAATAACAGGCAGACATATGTGGGTTTTTAAAAAAAATCATCCAAAGTATGTACAGGCTGTCATTAAAGGTTGAAGACCACAGCATAAAACGAGCAGATCATTTAAACAGAGCCTACATTCAACAGATTGTGGGTTATTTTAATGCCTTGCTGAGTGAAACAGTCACTGCTCCGCCTGACAATGTAACCAAGGTGCTATACCAGCTCTTCCTCTTCTGAAGGCCTTGATCTTCTAACTTGCTTTGACCATTGCTTCTTAGTATTCTGCAAGATAGAAATTGCCTTTATCTGCTAGTTACAGCACTGAAGTAGAACACAGGAAACCAAGGCCTCGTTTGGAAAGGGCATTTAGAATTACGTTTCAAAATAGACTGAAAATTTATCTACAGGCTAGGGATTCATCATTATCTCTCTTCAGTAAGAAAAAAGAGAGACCACCACTCTTCTCCTTTAATGTAAAAAAAAAAGACAAAGCTAATCATCTTTCCCTTGTCAACTTTAATTTTGCTTCTTAGCATTGCCCCTCAATTAGATATTTTGCTTAGTTGTGCTCTTTGGAATTTTTTAATGATCTACAGCTGCTGTGTGGGAAATGAGATGCTATTTCACAGGTGCTTGATGAAGAAACTGACACCTGAGTGAGGCTTCTCCATGAGCAGTTCTGGGACATGCAGGCATAGACCCGCCCCACAATTTGTTGCTCCTGTAGTACAACTTTTGTAAATCCCCCAGACAGCTTAGCTATTGCCCAGTACAGATAACTGAAAGAATGGACAGAAGAGCCCTCCTTACCTTGCTTTTGTCAAGAATAGCACCAAATGAGATTGGAGTTCAGGCTAATTCTTATGATCCATGCTGCGAGTGATATGTGTGTGTAAGACAGAGAGAGTCTGTGAATGATTTGAGTTGCTGGGGGATAACTGAGTTGGGTGTGACTGTGCATGTACGCATGGGAAGGCCCCACTACCCTAGCAGATAGTCAGTTTGGCTCTTGGCCCTGAAAAGGTTTCACACACCTAATCTACAGGAGAAAGGGAAATAACTCCTCTCTCTCTCTTTCTCTCTCGGTACATGACATGAGATACCACAATGGTTTCTTGCCCAGGATTGTCTGTTGTGGTATTTCAACATGGCATGTTTGGTTTTGGGAAACCACAATAACAGTCCATTCTACACTTTCTGGGCTTCGCCACGGTTTCTCTGATTGCCCAAACCTGGCATCATGGTGTCCATGATCCTAGTATGCAGCTACCACAGAGTCCCTGGAAAGCATGCCAGTTGCTGCATAAGCTGCTCCAGTCATCCAGCACAAGATTGAATTTCAGGCGCAGTGGCTGATGGGATACATGTCAACAGTAGGAGCAAGGAGGGTGGGAACCACGCCAGCATAGAAAACATTCAATTGTCTTTCCGGCACATCCAGGCAAAAAACCATGCACCATGGAAACTACATAGGTTTGGTTGTTGTGAATGCAGCCCACCAGTCTCTCTCTCTCTCTCTCTCTGTGTGTGTGTGTGTGGAGAGAGAGAGAGAGAGAGGGAGAGGGAGAGAGAGAAGGAAGAAAAAGTAATCCAGTACATGTATGGTCAATAGTATTAAGAGTTAAGGATTGGGGAGGAGGCTAGAGATAATTGTGGTTTTCCATTTCCACAGGGGTCCTGCGCTCCTAACCCCCACTGATGGGGAGGGCTGACTGTATGATAAACTGATGGTTACCCAGTGAATGCCGTTACCCAGGAGACCAAACAAGCCTGTCATTAACTGTTCCTGCAATTTAATGGATGCTTTGTCCATTACGAATATGTTGAACAGTGACTAAATAAGTTGAGATCATGACTGCATTGATGCAGATAAAGAAGAAAGGAAATGTATACATTGATCAGGATCAAATCCCTAATGTTTGTCGCTGGATCAGATGGGATACCCAGCGGCGTTGACTGTGAGTTTATCCGTAGACGTGGCACGGTGACCTTGCTGTGCTTTGGGGGTGAGATTGGGTGGGGGCAGAGAGAAGCCGAGAGAGCTGCTTGGCTCATCAACAGTACCTGTGGAATGCAGATGACTGTCTGTTATGTTCTCATGTGCCTCCACGCCGAGTTGCTTGCAAAGCAAGTTTTGCTAGAAACCCAACTGGAAGAAACATTGGTCTTCCTGGAGCCTTTAATGCTGTTCCTGCCTCATACTGCATGAATGAGTATTTGGTTATAAAGATTTTACTGAGCTGTGTAGATAAGGGTGGAGGTGAGGATTTACTGCTAAAAAAATGCATCTTCTCTCAAATCTCCTTGTGATATCGGTGAACACAGAGAGCTAATTGTGATGTAAATTGCCTTATTGGACTGACATTTCCATCTGGAGTACCACAGCTTCTGTCTGGACAGTGAGAGAATTTGGCCATGGTCCTTCTGATGGGGTGTGTCCTGTGTGGACAGATGTTTCCATTAACTGGCCGTCCATATGAGCAGATGCTTTGAAAAAAATTGCTACACCATAAGAAGAGACACGTACTTGCCCACTGGCTCAGCGCAATAATGCAGCAAGGCAATCTGTCCTGATAAGCAGATCAGGATTTGTGATTTTCTATTGCTTTATTTATGTATTTATTTATTTATTACATTTTCATACCGCTATAGCCCACAGGGCTTCCTGGGAAGTTTACAAGTAAAATGTATAACAATGATAAAACAAGCAACTACTATACACACATACACACATATATATGTGTCAAAACCAAAAATACAAAACTTGTCAACTCGCGGTGGTTGGATAAAACGTTAATTCACAGCAGAGCAGGACAGATAAAAACAATATTGAAAGCAGGCTCTCTTTCAAACATCTGGTAAATACAAAGGTTTTCACCTGGTGCCAGAAAGAAAACAGTGCCGGCAGCAGGCACATGTTCCAGAGGCAGGGAGCCACCACAGAGAAGGCCCCCCTCCTCACTGTCACTCACCCCGCTTCCGGGGTGGGGTGTTTCCCAAAGAAGGGCCTCCATGGAAGATCTTAGGAACTGGGTAAGTACATATGGGATGAGGTGTACCTCCAACTGGCCCCAGGCTGTTGAGAGCTTTGAATGTTAAGACAAGCCCTTTGAATCGGGCCTGGAATTCAACAGGCCGCCAGTGCAGCCGGAAGAGGACTGGCATGATGTGATTTCATCATTAACAGCCACTCTGTTCTGGTGTCAACCAGTTGGAGTTTCTGGACTGTTTTCAAAGACAGCCCCTTGCAGAGTGTGTTACAGTAATTCAGGCAAGAGGTTACCAGGTTATCCCAACAACTTCCAAAGATACAGCCTTTTGTTGTTCACATGACTGAAGTTGCTACAAGATTTCAAAAGATGCTGTACTCTGTTCTGCAATCATATATATAAAGAACAATCATTTAAACCTTGCTGAGAAATAGGCCCCACATTATTACTACTACTATTTTTACGATTATCTGGCATGGTGGCACTGACTTTAGAGTACCATTAAATTCCCTGGGGAAAATGTAAGTGTATGCTTTAATCATCTACATGATTTTAACATTAAGTTGGCAGAAGTAAACCTCAAGTCAGCTGTGCTAAAACAGTCAAGTGAATTTGTTTAGAAGAACCTGCTGCTAAATTTTCTTTTTCACTGACCCCCAAATTAATATGCATAACAGGTTGTTGTGAGAATAAAGTGGATGGTGATAAACTTATATAGTTACCTTGAATTCCCTGGAACAAGGGCAGGATATAAATCTAATAAAATGAAAAAAGAAAGATATGTGGACATCTGAAGACTGGAGTGTGACTTGTGACTTCTACAAGTATTATAGAAATTATCCCTTTAGGGAACAGTTTCAATACACTTAGAAATGTTTCTCCTGATTCTTGGTCAACTGCAGGTCCCACACACATGGTTAAAGGGCTGCTGAGAAATGTCTTGAGATGCTACTGATGATGAATCTGAAGGGAGTGCAACATTTTTATATCGAAATCGTTTTGCAAAGAAGTTTCTACATTTTGGATGTAATCTCCATCAACCTCCTTTTAAAAAAAATAAAAGAACAGACAGCTTGATAACCAGCCTTGGGAAATGCAGACTGTACCAAGAGACATCCTATTTTCCAAAATGGCTTTAATCCTAATACTGTGTTTTCAAATAATGCCGCACTGCAATTACCGATGACAACCCTTGTGATCCAAGTGGGCACTTATCCATTACAGCTCCCAGAAAAAGCACAAAAGAGGGAGTCACTTTGCATGAAATTTGCATGTGCATGTTTATATATAGATGCAAACTGAGAAATAATTGCATTTGATGGTATCTAATTAACCTCTCCCACCAATCGAACAACATTGCTTCCATTATGCCAGATTTTGTCCATTAACTTAAATAGGAAAACTACAACTCATCACAGCAGCAAAGTCTGTGGGCAGGTGTTCTGTGCACCTGCTGTCTGGTACGGAGATGCTAACTGTTGGTGGGTGACTCCAAGGCCCAGATCTTCCGTCCAACTGAATAGCTCCAAGCCTTGGCAGAAGCCATGGTCTTCAACTCTTACCCTTCCTTTTGCTATTCCAATCATGTTTTGAATTTCAGCATAAGACACACATTTGGAGGTAAGACACATTTCCATTTTAGAAAATACATCCTTCGAGACAGACTTCATCCAGAAAAAAATTCCTGCTGAATTACTGAACTTGAGGAAGGTGCATTATTCTGAATCCAGTGGGACAGGAATTTGATTGTGTCTGGTGTGACCCCAGGCCACTAAAGGTGCCCCAGTTTGCTCATAGTGATAAGCCAGACTTTTGAAAAACATGGCATGGCAGTGCGTGCTGCCTGACCATTCCTGCTTCAAGCAGGAGCAGCTAATGTCAGGATTCCAGACCTGCTTGGAATGGACACCTGGATTCAGAGGAAGTGTGCAATGAAGCCCCCCCGACAGCTTATTTACAGCAAATAGAAATTCCTAAAGTACAACAACTGTACACATTACAGTTTAAGTCTTAAACTGCTGAAATGCAGCAGTTTAAGACTGGCTATGAGGAAATAGAACATGTACAGAGTGTGGTATGGAGTTGGTGCCATGTATACTTTTGCAGGGAGGGGGAGGGAGACTTTGAATGGGTGATATGCAAGAACAATAGAAGCACATTACAATCAGACACATCAGGACAACATCATGATTCACTGAGAGCCTGAATAACAGATAACAAATAAAACAATCAGAAGTTACAGAATTTAACAGGTGTCAATGTCTGCTTTTACAGTCTGAGGTAGAAATTTCCAGAAGATAAGGAGGAGCTGGCCCAGGATTTGACTATCCAGACTAGTTGCATGGTTATCACCCCACTGCAGGCTGTGTCCTGCATTTAGCCAGTGGGTGAATCATTCCCTATCCTGGGGCTCTGGGGCTCCTATCCTTTCCCATAGAGGGAGCCTGAATGGAAAAGACCCTGCAGATCGAGAGGGGGTGAAGAGAAACAGACAAAGCCTTCTATATTCCCGAATATAACATTAGTAACTTTTATTAGGACAACTCCAACACAAAACAACCCACAGACTTTCTGCCCCTGAATTGATTAGCATGGCATGTGAAGCAGCGACTGGCTTGTTTCTCTCTGAGAAACCAGAGAAATAACCCACAGAAGACCTGTGATGTGTGAGCCAGGCTACCCTGTCAAGTGATCTTTGGTTGTCAGCTGAGAGGGGAAGCAAGTGCTGGCAAAGCAGAGCTGTGGTGAGATTTTTCTGCGGGATCTATCTAGCCCAGGGTGGTACAACATTTTGTACCTTGAGGGTGGCATGAGGACCTCAAGATGGAACCATGGGACTGTACAAAGAATTGCATTTCCATATCATAAATTAAAGTGTCTGCAATATATCCAATTTTATGTCATATACGCAATTAATATATGTAATTAACAATTCATTTGTGGGCCTGTGATCTCTGCAGTTCTCTCCTTCTCCAACCACAGTGACTGCTCCTCTGGGGTGGTCCATCCTTCCTTCCCCGTTTCTCCCACCAGAAACCCTCCCATGTGACCCCCGGCCCCTCCTTGCTTCTCGGAGTTAGTGCGCTGAGCCTCTTGTGCCTGAGGCAACAGGCATGCCCTGCCTGCTACTGCTGACGACGGCAAAGGTGCTCAGCTCGGGAGGGGATGATGGAGTGAGCTCTGGTGAGGCCATGGGCCTAACCTGCTGTCTTCCTGAGCCTCAGGAAGAGAGAAGGATGGACAGGTGGCCTTGCAAAAACGCACCGTAATCGAGCCTGTGCCATCACTGGGATCTGGATGGAGGGGTGGGGGGCATGGGGGCGCCAAGCAGAAAAGGACCTAGTCTAGCCCAACTATTGTGGCACCCACACCCCTTGGCTTGGTCTTGAGTAACTAACCTGTGCAGTCCAAAGAGCATACAAAGAGCAAAGTATGCAAGAAGTTGCTCAACTTTGTTTCAGGAAGGAGCTATAACACTGGGATTGTTATTCAGATGGAATGCTTCTGGTATTACACATAGTGGGTATGTTTCTGAGTGTGTGATCTATATGCTCTATCCAGATATATGTTTCTTCACAAGAATCATACAATGAGAGAGTATGCAGCCTTTCAAACTTTAATAGAATGAATATAAGTTGTGGTGGAGTGGTTAGAGTGTTGGAGCAGGATTTGGGAGATCGGGGATGTTACGAGCACCACCTGGGAGCTCCGAGGGAAGAGCTAGAAAAGAACAGATCTAAAGATCTAAAAGATCCCTTCAGATGCAGCCTCAGCAGCAGAGGTCTTTGATGTTGTTGGAGTGCCCTTTGCCTTCTGGAACCTGCTTCTAGACACTCTGCCCATTGCCTTGATCCTGCCTCTGCTTCTGGATCATGCCTGGCTTTACCTTCCATTCCAATCCCAGGTGTCCGCTTCTCCTTGGCTTGTCTCTGGCTTTCGACTCCTGACTGGCATTGACAGCTCTGCTGTATTCGGATTGGCCTACCTTGCACTTCTGCTAAGAACCTTGATTGCTGGACTGCCTATGATTTGGAATGGGCCTGTATATTGTACCAGTTGTCTGGGTCCTGGTGCCCTGACCTGATATCCAGCCACCCCAGATGCTGACAGAATGTTCCAACTGCCCATGTAGCAAAAGTCAGTTTCTAGTTCAGCATCTGTGAAAAAGGAAAAGGTGTAAAGTTGGCTTGGATTAAATGTCATTCAGATGCTAAGGCTGTATTTTGAAGCAGTCTTGAGATGACAGCACTATAATTTTTTTGTTTTGTTTTTTTAAGAGGCAGGGATCCAGATAAGGAGCCCCCAGACAAAGGAATGGGAGGTTTGAGGAAATGGGCAGAGGAGTTGGGAAACTAATGAGATGGAGCCAAAATGGGTGCATGTTCTGGAAATGTGCTGGTGCAAATTCTCCTGTCACCTGGATTTGGAGACCGCCTGTGCCGGGAGACCGCCTGCGCCTCTGCTGCACAGCACAGGGCGCCCTCCAGCTCTGCCCCATTCTTATTTCCAAGAACGACCAGGTAACGAAGCTTTTAACCTGGTCCATGTTGAGCTTTTGCAGTTGGGGTATGTACTATGTACACATGATTCTTTACTCACAATTTTTTTATTTTTCTATTTCTAAAATACAACTACAAAAATCAACATTTAAAAACAAAAGCACAAAAAGTTGAGCATACAATTAAAGTAGCTCTTACAATACAGTGCCCCCCACTAACAGGACCAATGATGCATATTACAAATCAAAGAGGAAAAAACACTTATTCAAACACCTCAGGACATTCCCCACTTCCAAAACTCTAAGGATCCTTTTGAAGGTCTGAAATGTTTCTCCTTTTTAAAAACATTACTCAAAGTTGTTTATGGATATTTGAGATGATGCTGTTATTCTTCAGTTTAGTTCTCTCCCCTCCTTTTTCCCCCCGCACACTTTCCTATTATTTAGAATGAGGTATTGTTTTAGAATGCGGAAAGGGTACTATTTCTCCTTGTACATTTGAACTATTTTGCTTCATCACAGCTCCACCTAGAGGTCATTTGGCAGAACAGTAGGAAAAGGAAAGCTCTGTGGAGAGTTCAGATCTCAAATCTGTCCTGAAACAGAAAGTAGATACAGCAATTAACAGCTTCATGCAGAAAATAAAAGCAGAGCTTCAGGAAAAAAGTTCATTTTGTTCCTGCTACTTTGCTTTTAATTTGTATTTTCTTGCATTTTAAATTCTGTGTTAGATGGCATCTTCCCAGAGTGGACTGGGAATCATTTAAATAAGCAAACCTCAGTCTAAATGACTTTAAGTCACAGCAGGAATCTTATTTCAAGTCTGGGGAAACTAGTCTCAAGTTCCAGCAGAGAGTGAGTTGAGATTCATGGGAAATTGCATATTGGCTCCGCAAATATTAAGAGGTGTGGTAGAAGATTGGTTTCATGTTCCAGTAATGGCTCTAATGCGTTTTGAGCTTTACAGCACCTTCCCAAGGGTACTATTTCCGTTTTGCCACTTTTTTCTGGAGGTAGCAGTGTAATGATAGCTTATAATTTAGAGATATGCCCTTATTATTAAGGTCTGTAAGTGGGAGAAAAGGAGATTCTTAAAAAAGATAAATATGTAGCAACCCCAATCAAGAAACCAACTGTAAAGGCAGAATTGTACTAAAAGTTTCTCCTATTTTCTTTCTGAGTTGTTAACAATGATTTTTCCTTGCTTCCTTTTTCTTTTTATTTTTTAAATTATATGTTCAGCATTGGGCCCTGGGAGATTTTCCACTGTGAAAGCTGCTGCCTTCCATTCACGTAGCTTGCAGCTCCACCCCTCCAACCCTAAACAAATTCATTTTCACCCGTTCTACCAAAGCAGCGATGTCGACATGGCAGTCTTGATATTTTCAAAGCTTTGGGTTGGTTATTTGTAGGTGTGAGTTGTATGCTAACACACTGTCATTTCTTACTCATTTCCTTTGAATCCTGTTTTCTGGCATACAAAGAACATTCATTGAGGCTAAATAAAAAGCTGTTGTTTTGGAAATGTGCAAATGAAGAACCCAAGAACTTGAGGGGAAGGGGCTGCTTTGCACATGGAAGGATTATCCATAGTTGAACATCTGACGTGGCTCCATTAATAACATTGCAACAGGGAAAAGCTTTGCATGTATTCATTGCTTGATTGAAAAGTCCTGTTATGATGCTTTGAGTATACTTTATTTTCTGTATTTCAAAATGTTTTATGACTTTCTTACCTAATTTTGTTTTTTTCTTTTAGAAATAAAAAGCAAGTAAGTAGCTGGTGAAAAAAATCTTCAAGTCTGAGGCAATGTTTATCAATAAGAACATTTTCTTCCTATGCTGTTCTATCTCTAATGGCCAGTTCATAAAAAGATCGTTGAATTAACCCTTCGTTTGCCAGCAGAATCATAATTTGAATTGAACACTGAACTGCCGATATTCAGTTTTATACCTTGCAGCTCAGTACTGTCGATGTCAATTAAAATACGTCCTTTTGTGTTCAGCAAGGCTTACACTTGTTTAAGTGTGCCCTGCAGTCTTAGCTGCTAAGCCATAATGCCTCTGTGTTGAATGTACCAAAAAAAAGCGTATTTCTAGTCATGCAGAATAATATCTGTCTTCTGGAGTCTGAGATTTCCCAACAACCAGGTTTGTATTTGTAAACAGAAATAATACACACCCCAGAAATCACGAAGAATTACATTTAACTAGAATCTGTATGGTGGGAGATGGAGCTGATTAAGACAGTTATTGTTCTAGTTTCCTATCAGATTTCTCTGAGTAGCGCTATCAGCATTTTGGACTTGACAAAGACGCATTCCTAGCCTGTGATGTTCTCATTTGTATTTGCAACAAGTCTGATGTTAGAGGAGCTGGATGCTGGAAGTGAACATACCTTTCAAACACACCAACAGTCCAGCCTAGAAGGTTGCAATTTAAGTGCCCATGTGGGAAAAGAGTGAGCTGCTGCTTGAGAGAGGGAGAGACACCAAATCCTGCATTTGGGATCTAGAAACTGATAATAGAAACAGAGCGAGTCAGAAGGGTGCCCCGGGCCATCTAGTCTGACCTCCGGCTCCAGCCGGCTCCACTCACAACATGCCCACCATGCACATGTCCAGCCTGTCCTTGAACACCCTCACTGGTGGGGCCTCAACCACCTCCTGTGGAAGCCCATTCCACACCCTTGGTGTCCTGACTGTCAGGAAGTGCTTCCTGGCATCTAAATGGAACCTCGGTTCCCTGAGCTTTGCTCTGTTGGAGCGCATTCGGCCTTCCTCTGCAGGGGAGAACAGGTCTCTACCCATCTCCGTGTGACATCCCCTCACATACCTGTATAATATTTTGGGGGACTGCTTCTCTTCCTTGCAGTATGGTGCGGACTAATGTTGGCTGTCTGGAGCAATTTTATGCTTAGTCTGTACCTCCCTATATTTGTAAATAAACTCAAAATATTATAAGACTCCGGAAGCCTTCATTCAAAGGAAACCAAATCCGAATAAGCACTGGAGCTTCTCCCCACTCAGAGAACTGGGAAAGAGAGATTATAATATACCATGTATTATACTGTGCCCACAAAGTACTCATCAATGACTTAAACTGGAGGGAGGTGTAGAACTGGCATGTATTCTTGGTCTTGTGCAGATAACATTTTTATAAAGGGCTTGAACAAGAACATGGAAAGGATGCTTACAGAATGGCTGAATGGATGGAACTGGAAGTGAGAGGTAACACTACAGAAGACTATCCAGATGTACAGAGTTCTTGGCAGGCTGGGCAACTGGGCTGAAGCAAAGGACATGAAATTCAGCAGTGATAAATGTGAAGTCCCTACACGCACACAAGGAATAGGATGGGGAAAACCTGGCTTGCCAGAAAAAAGCAGCTAGGAAAAGCTAAAGTGAGCTTAAGCTGCATTCACAGAAATGTAGCAGCGCATCCAGCTCATGGGAAGTATTTCATTTAGTTCACTTAAATGCTTCCTAACATCTATATCTCAAGGTGTTTTACAACTAGAAAAATAAAGTTACAAATTAAATCATAATCGAAACAATCGACAGCAGTGATAGCACTACACCACTCAAGCGTAGTTTTGGGCATTACATTTTAAGAACAAGGATCAGGATGATAAGAGGTTTGGAAGTCAAGTTCTGTGAGGAATGGCTGGCGGTGGTGCCGACAGTTTAACATGGAGACGAGGAGAGCTGAAGAGACTCATGAGACATGCTATCAGTCTTCAAATATCTGCTGGGCTGACGTGCTGAAGATGGAGCAGGTCTGTCTTGTGCTTTTGCAGAGGGCAAGGCCGGGAGGAATTTGCAGGCCACATTTTATGGCTAAACACCAGGAGAAGCCTCTTAGGGTCTCTTGACAGTGAGAGACGGCCATGAGTGACGGCAGGCTCCCCTTCACTGGAAGTGCTTAACCTTCTGCCAGCATGTGGGATTAAATACTCCCTGACAACACTGGAAGAAAAATCCATAAATGTGTGTGCCATCTTTCCACAAGTCCATAGTCCAAGCAGTCCTCCACCACAATGAGGTATGAATTGCAATGTGATGTTTAAGAGATCTTCCTCCTTAATTTAGCAATTTAGTGTTTTCATTTTTAGGCTTTTGAAGTCAATTGTATCCTTATTGAAATGGAATGACATTAGTCTGGGATGACTAAAAGAGAAAAAGAAAAGAAAAAGTAGGGAACAGGTGCAAAGAGATCCTAGCAAATTCTGTTTTATTAGTTGAACAGAATCCAATAGAAATCTGTGGTCGGTCGGTCGGTCGGTCTGTCTGCCAGTTTTAATCAGGTTATAAACTTCCTTTTAATCTAGAAAATCTGTCTGCCAGACCCTGTCATAGCTTCTCCTTTGCTTAGTAATCCAACTTCTGGGGCCATTTTGGGCCCGGCTGTAAGACTTTCCACAGCACTTCATATTGTATATGAATGTTAAAGCTAATGACTGCTTCGTGTCTTTTAGAGAAGGGTGGTCAATAAGGCAATAAAAGCCGCCCAAATCTGCAAAATGCGACATAAAACTCTACTGCTGCTCATGGAAGGTCTTCTGCCAAATTTTGGAGATCCCACGTCCCCCTCCTCACCCCATCTAGCCCAGTCTCCTAAATGTCTGTGTAGCATTTTGAGGGGCTTCAATGAGCCCTCCTGGGAAGGACGGGACAGTGATGACCAGCCCCACCAACACAGTTTGCGCAGTTTCTGCAGGTTAAATCTGGAATCAACCCAATATATTATGATGTTGACTTATATTAGTAAGGCTGAGAAGCACAAAATCTAGCTCAAACTGTGGTTAAGCAACCAACACTTGATATGCAGGATTCTGGATGAGCAATAACAACTGATGACTTTTTCACTAATAAGCCACTATGCAGGTGCAACCCCAGAGAAGATCTTTCCATGCGATCGTGGGTAGGAGGGACAAACCACCCAGCCAGCCCAGCTTGGAGCAGGAGAGGGTCCCTGGAAGGGGGAAGGCTGGTGGGGTGGTTTGGGTGGACTGGGAGTGTCCCTGATTTTGCAGGTGTATGTGGGTCCCAAATTGGTAATCTCCTGGTTAGAAACTATTATCAGCAATGTTGTAAAGAAAAAGGAGAAAAATACCGTGTGAAGCATGTGTGAATAAATTGCTGTGTTGAGGCTTGTAGGCCTGCAATTATTTTTCTATTTAGAATATTAAGTGGAGGTGATGCATGTTTTGTTTTATTATGTAGTCAGGCAGACGACTTCACCAACCCACCAGGAGCAGGAGGGAGTCCACAGAATGGACTGCAAGCGATTGACTGAGAGGGTCCTAATTTGACAGGCCAGGCAGTGGTTCCAGCAAAAGAAGCCCTCTTTAGCATCAGCGTGTGAAAGAAGAGGGCTAGTCTGGAGCTGAAGACTCTGAAAACACTTATGTTTTTTTCCCCTACCTCTTTCTTTCCTGAATTCATCTTTAGAGACTCTGTGCAACATTTTTTGTGCGTGTGGTATTCCTCAGACAACTGGAATGATAAGTACATGCCATAATTTGTTTTTGCTTTATAGGTTCTGAAATATTCATATATGAATATGAATATTTTTTCTGTATTTTTGAAGCAACTTAGGTTTTCAGAGCCACACAGGATAAAAGATTGGGATGAACCTGTGACCTGTATTATCCAGTTGGCAGGGTTACATAGGGAATTAGCTAAGAAAATGGCTTTTGTTAGAAAGCTTAAACAAATTGCAGCCCTTCAGCATTATTTGCCCATGAATTCAGATGTGTGAACTGAAGCCTCTTTTCTTTTTGCTTTGCTTTGTGTTGACGTTTGCGAGCCACGTTCCAAAGACCTGGCAGTGATTCTGTTTTCTTCTATGTAGAAAGAAGCGGCAGGCTGAGATAATGCTGGCTCTCACACTTGGATTTATGATGATGAAGTGATGAAAGGTGATGGTGATGCCTGTGACCAGAGGGCATCCACAGATGTTTCCAAATGCATAAATTTATTACCAACATATGTATGCCACTCATAGCAGAAAGTTCTATGAGCATCTTAGGGAAAAAGAAACCCAGATGGCGGCCAGTGATGGTGGAGGCTGTGTGCTTAGATATTTAAAGGTGCCTGATATCATCCCAGGGAGATTCCAGAGTGCCAACACCAAGCCCTCTTCTGCCTGCAGCCAGGACAGAAACAGCCATGCCCGCTGCCTCTTAGAGGGGACTAATGTGCCTTGGAGACAGGAAAAGCGGGGCATGCTTGGGAGAGGGGAGGGAGAAGATGAGGACCACTCCTCTGGGTGGCACCCTTCCTTTCCCCTCCCTGATGCGTTATCCAGCTGACTGAAAATGGCTGTCCGGGTGAGGCACAGTGCAGTGGAGACCTCACCTTGCTCTGGCAGTTGCATGCATGTTAGTCTCAGAATTTGAGGATAAACTTCAGGACGGGCAGCGGACATAGGACTGTGCCCTCAGTTGATGGTGAGAGCATTGCCACAGGTGTTCTAGAGTTAGGCGCAGAAGTGAGCCAATCCTAGGGTGAGCCTGGGGACCAAGCCAACATGCATGGCGTGTTGACAGAAGCTGCTGCAGAACTGGCAGGACCTCTGCCAACTGCCCGAGAAGGAGTGCTTGCCTTCACTGTGGTCAGTGCAGTGACAGACGCTCACAGGAGAGATTTGATCCCCCTAACCTTTTCTGTCCTGCTCGTGCAGTTGCGAAATTGTGCATCACCTGCTTGGTAGAGTGTCTCAGGTGTGCACATTCTGGAAGATGTGTTGTTATGGATAACTCACAACCGGTTGCTCTGTTGTACTTGTGCTATTGTCATAGGTATGAAAGATGCAAGTGAAGAGCATCCTTTTTACATTTAAAAAAAATCTGGCATCAAACCCAGTAAACCATTTGTGTAGGTTTTTATACTTTACATGGCGGGGTTTGGTAGACCCTCATGGCTTTTGTACAGGTATATGATTTCACTAGAAAAGGTAAGATCTCAACAGTGGCCTTTGTTTAAAGCCCCATGGTACTTTACTAGCTTTCTTCCAGTGCTTCTGACCACAAAAGCAGATTGGCTGGCCAAGCTTCTCCAGTGAGGGCAAGTTCAGCAGAGGTTGGAGGGCAGTCCATCCGGGAGACTGCGGTGACCTTTGCACTGCCAATCTTGCATGGAGTGGGGAGGTGGACTAGGTAACCTCCAAGGTTGCTTCAGCTCTGGGATTCCATGACATGGAGGTGATGGGAAAAGGAGAGAAGGGGAAACTTCAGAAATATGAAAACAGAATGAATGTTTGGAATTTTAATGCTACTTTTTAGCCGACTTTCTTTTAAAGGAGCACTAGTTGCCTCCACCGTCTGGATCCAAAAGCACTATAATGTGCATATGATAATTTTCAGCTGCCCAAATGGCTGTCCAGTTTGAGCAACGTGCTCTTCAGCTAATTAGTTTTTATGCTGTGGGAAAAAATAGCAAAGGCAGTCCTTTAATATGCAATTGGGGGTCACTTTATAAGGCTCTGCAACGTTAACTGCATTTAACAGATCATAAATGTTACTTAATTGCAAATAAATTCACAGTAACTTATGTGGAAGCCTTTAATAATTCCGAGCCTGACTTTTTTACAGCCATTGAGGCTTGCTTTGCCGTGCTGATAACAAAATCCTCCTTCCTTCTCCCTCAGGGAAGATGCTTTTCCTCCCCTAATGCCGCCGCACCTGGTGCGCTTGCCTTGGTCTTGCTGGTAATGTGTCTTAACTCTCTTGGGAGCGAGAAGTTCCCTGCTGAGTCTAGCAAAGCTGCTTCTCCTGGGAGCTTGAGCCTCTCAAGCGCTTAATGGGGAGATGGCGAGTGCTGAGGGGCCTGCGCACTAATTTCGAGGCAGCTGCTCCCAGCACCAAGCAGAAAGAAGAATACCTGCATACTAATAGCTGCACAGCAGCCCTTTCTGACCTTTCATAGAGCTGCCTTTTTAAACATCTGCCATCTCCAGTTAAAGAGAAATGCTGCTTGTTCGCAGTCTCTTAGTACACTGGTCTAAAAATACCACACATTCCTACGGGGTGTCAGTCATCTGCAGTGGCACGTAACCTGCTCCTATACCTGCACGATGGCTGTCGTATCACAGGGAAAGCCGCATCATTGTGGAAGTTCAATTTATCCTTATTGGGGGTTGTTTACGATGTACTGAAATGGTTTGATTGCATGAGGTGAGGAAGCGGTAAGGGGATGGTAATATCCTGGAGCCGGGCCAGGAGTTTCAGCACTACTTTTATCCTGCAGTTGACCAAGAGGAAGGACTTGGGTTTGATATAACGCAACGGGATTTGGGTTCGGCTGGATGTTGAAGGCAGGAGCCTTCTAACGCTGTGATTCTGTGATGGCGCCAAGGAAGGGGGGAAGGGGCTAAAATGGGCAAACAAGCTAAGGTCTGGCCGAAGGGTGGTTAGATGGATAGGATTCCACCCTTTCTCCCATCCCATGAGGAGGGGGCTGTTGGGAGGCCCTGATGGGATTCTTCGGAGATGAAGAGCCTGAGGGTGCTTCTAGACAGAAGCTTCTAGGGAGATTGATCAAAAGGGACTGTGCTGCTGCTTTCCTCCCTTACTTGCTTTTTTTTTTTTTTTTTTTTGAGGGGGTACTAAAGAAAAATGGGAAAAGACTTGGCTTGAATGTGTGAGAAGAGCACAAACTGAAGGCATCGTTGCCTAGACTGCTTCCTCCCCATGACCTGCTAAAATTCAGTGGGTTCCATCCAGATTTATGTTGGGTCAGTTGCATTGGAAGTCATGGGCTTCCCTAGTCCACTCCTTTCCAGGACTGTCCCCCCTCGCCCTTTTCCTAACCTGTGTTTTCTGTTGTTAGCTACCTCAAATACAATTTTTTGCAGTGTATGAATTTTATAAATCATACAGAAATCCACATGTCCATTCAGCTGAAGATGTATCTTTAGTGAAGAAATTTCTTCAGTGAAGATATTTCTATTTCTTCAATTAAGATAGGCTTGTAAAGGATTTGTATTGAAATTGTGCATGTATAGTTATATATAGGCCAATTACAGAGGTGGTCTTGATTCTCAAAATTAATAGCGGCTTTATTTAAGCAACAGGAAGTGGCTGCAGACAAAATGAACGAATGACGTGGTTAGATGACATAAAACCTACGTTTTTGAGGGACAAAACTCTTTATTTATTTATTTATTTATTTATAATTAGATTTATATTCTGCCTTTTTTTCTTTTTGAAAAAAGAATTCCAAATGGCTTACATCATTCTCCTCCTGCTGTTTTCCATCTTATCGCCACAACAGCCACCCTGTGAGGAAGGCTGGGCTGAGAGTCTGTGACTGGCCCAAAGTCACCCAGTTGGCTCCATGGCTAGAGCGGGGACTAGAACCCAGATCACCTGAGCCCCAGCCCCACATTCTTAACCACTGCACCACACACAATTATAGCTGAAAGTGGATCGCTGTGCCCTATATTTAAATTTAGGGGACTGCAGGTGGCGCAGTGGTTTAAGCCGCTGTGCTGCTGGGGGGGTAGATTGCAAGGTCTCCAGTTCGAATCTGCACAACTGGGTGAGTTCCCGTTGCTCCATCCCAGCTCCTGCCAACCTTGCAGTTCAAAAGCATGCAAATGCAAGTAGATGAAAAGGTACCCCTTCGGTGGGCAGGTAACAGTGTTCCTGCACTTCGGTGTTTAGTCATGCCGGCCACATGACCACGGAGACTGTCTGTGGACAAACGCTGGCTCCCTCAGCCAGGAAACGGAGATGAGCACCACCCCCTAGAGTCAGGCATGACTGGACTTAATGTCAAGGGGAAACCTTTACCTTTACTTTACCTATATTTAAATTTGGCTTCTCATGTCTGAAACTGAGAGTAATGTGTCTCTGGTTCTCTCCTGTCTTAACATTGTTTTAGTTCTCCCTACTCCTGGATGCAAGGTTTACATTAATCCAACTTTTAAATGTTCTTGTATGGTGCTAATGAAACAGCTAAAGCAGGTGTGGGTGGGTAGGAGAGAGAATCACTTCATAGGAGAAAGGAAATACGTTTTCCTGAAAAATCAGCAAGTGGAATGAATATCTCAAGTGTGATTCTCTGACACATCATGGAAATAGCAAACAGCAGCTTTCCTCCCATGTTCATGTATCTCCTAATACTTAGTTACTGGCTTTCAAGTGATAATGCTGATATTTTAGGTATGCTTGGCCCCATCCCTTTTGCCTTCTGCCTCCAAAATTGAATTTGGCCATTGGGCTGAAAGAGGTTCCCTGCCACTTCCAGATGTTTCCACAGACTGCAGGCTCAGCATCTGAGCATTGCAGCATCTCTCCCTAGTAGCCATCAAGTTCATCGAAGGCAGGTGGGCACCCCATGCCCAGAGTAAGGTCTTTGGGCAAGTGCATCTTTGGTGTTTAGGTAGCTCTTGAAACTAAAACCACCTCGTTAGGAATATAGGAAGCTGCCTCCTACCAGTTCAGAACAGGTCTCAGCTAGGTCTGTTCTTTTCATTCCAGGCTTCTCCAACTCAGTGTCCTCCTCCAGCTGCCTTCCGCAACCAGTGTCTGATCTACTTGGACTGGCGGCAGCTGCCCAGGATCTCAGGCAGAGATCTTTCACTTACCCAATGCTTTTCATTTTTCAGGTGAACACGTCATGGCTGGAACTTATTCTGAGCCAGCCTTGGTAGTCTATGTGGTTTGCATGTGACAGGCACCCTGGATTACTGTGCCAGTCACCCGCTCTATAGTCCAGACACGAACGAACAGCCCACATCTGGAAGCCCCGGCTGGTTTTGTCAGTTTTGATGCCTGGTTCCGTCTACCTTCAGTGAGCGTCTGCTTCTGGCATGGGGCATTGCTGCCTCAAAGGAGTCTCTAAATTAAATATCTGAGGCTTTCTGTGATTTGTACCCCCATCATCCCTGTCTAATGAAGAAGAGCATATGGTGCCAACATGTGGCAGCCTAGTGAGACACCCAGTGCTTCTGACTATGCGGGTGTGTTTTCCTGAGAGCTGAAAACAAGGCCTGGCAGCGGCAGTGGTGGGGAGCATTTCTATAGGTGGGGAATGCAACTTCTGGCAAAATGTTATCAGTAGCAGAAAAGCGTGCAGATTTTAAAAGATGCTGATACTTTTATATTTATTTAAAACTTTTATATGCCATCACCACATGCCTCGGCATCTCGGGACGGCTCAAAACATATGTCAGCAAATCAGCATCATATGGTCCTAGTAACAGTGTAATTTGCTCTTTGTCATCTAAGAAGGTGAAAAAATAATGATGCCCTTTAATGCAGCCATACATTCCTGGCTTGAAAACGCCATTTCCACTCTAGCATTTCAGCTGGTAAAGTAGGATAAATATTTAGACTAGATACTTGTTCTCCATGTGATCGCTTTAAATTCTTCTCTTCTGAAAATGACATACAGCCATGACTGGCTATCTTTAATCCCGGTGGGAAATTTTACATACGAGGAATGCAGTCCAATTGCTGTCCAAACCTGCAAGTTCAGTTGCAATCTGGCAGTTGGGCATCACACATCATCACATTTGGGAGCCCAGCGGCATACGCACAGGATCGGTAACCGCAGCTTACCGTGCACCCTGAATACTATTTCATATTCCACTGGTGTCAGCAGGAGGAAAAGCCCTTCCCACATTCTGCCCTGCCTGCAGGAGGGGTTTCTCTAACACAGATTCTGTAACACTCCAACCCCTTAGGATTGCTCTGCCTCCGAGCCATCCAGCCACACTCAACTGCATCGTTCTGTTCGGGTTGCCATTTGGGTACCTGACACATGGAATGTTACATTTTGTTGCATGATATGCCCATTGCATAGGCCTGATGTGGCTCTTCCAGGGAACGGACAAACCTGGGGCTTAGGTCCACCACTCTGCCACTGACATCTGTGCAGCCCCAAGCTAGTGTGAAGGCAGAACTACTGACAATATAAGATACCACATCAGATGTGTATTGTCCTTATCTCAACCCCTTAACAGAACATGTCAGCACAAAGCCCTTTAGTGCAACACATGTGTCTGCTTATTGAATATGCACACTGGTAGTGTGGCAAAAGGAACAGCAATTGGCATGTATGAAATTGTAAGTAGCCCTTAATAGTTCAATGGCATTATTCCACCTAATCCCTCAACACTTGGCTAGTTATTACCACCCATATGAACACAAAATAGTTCATCTGGGACTGTTTGCCTATTATCAGCAATGCTACAGCAGCAACATGGGTAATACATGGAGGTCCTTCTGTCGGTTACTGTTGGAACTGGAAGAAAAATTCTTAAGTTTGGTAGCACGTATTGCA
>NW_025336345.1:2579041-2729465 GCF_004798865.1 Varanus komodoensis | reverse complement strand
TGCTGGGGGACCATGTCTCTACGTCATGGCAGCTATGCCATGGGGTACCACAGGGCTCCATTCTATCCCCTCTGCTATTTAACATCTATATGAAACCGCTGGGAGAGGTCATCAGGAGGTGTGGGCTGCGGAATCATCAATACGCTGATGATACCCAGCTTTACCTCTCATTCTCCACTAATCCAGGTGAGGCAGTGGCTGTGCTGAACCGGTGCTTGGCCGAGGTAAGGGAATGGATGAGGGCCAATAAACTGAAACTCAACCCAGACAAGACGGAGGTCCTGTTGGTTGGCGGATCGGGTTTCGGAGAGGGTGGATTTGACCTGGTCCTGAATGGTGCAACACTCCCTCTTAGGGATAAGGTCCGCAGCTTAGGAGTACTCCTCGACCCGGAGCTTTCTTTGGAAGCTCAGGTGACAGCGGTAGCGAGGAACGCCTTCCTTCAGCTTCGGCTGATTAATCAGCTGCGCCCCTACCTGGAGTACGACTGCCTGGCGACGGTGACACACGCGCTGGTGACTTCCCGCCTAGACTTCTGTAACGTGCTTTACGTGGGGCTTCCCCTGAAGACGGTCCAAACACTTCAATTGGTGCAAAATAGAGCTGCCAGGTTGCTGACGGGGACGGGGCGTTATGCTCACATGACTCCAGTCCTCCATCAGCTTCACTGGCTTCCCATTGAAGCCCGGGCCCAATTCAAGGTGTTGATTATGACCTACAAAGCCCTAAACGGCTTGGGTCCTGGCTACCTGAACGAGCCCTTACGTCCGTATATGCCCGACCGCCCTTTGAGATCTGCGGGAGAGTCCCTTCTCCGGGAACCCTCCATGAAAGAAATTAGGAGAGTAAGTACCCGGAGGAGGGCTTTCTCTGCGGTGGCGCCCAACCTATGGAATTCACTCCCCAAAGAGGTCCGCCTGGCACCGTCGTTACTGGTTTTTCGGTGCCAGGTAAAGACCTTTTTATTTAAACATCATTTCAATTGTTAAAACATATGATCTGGCCTGGGCAACTTCTTCTTCCTTCTCTTTCTCCTCCTATATTTTTATTTTATACTGATAATTTTAATTTTGTATTTGTAAATCAATGTATTTTTTTGTATTTTTATATTTAATGGTAATTTATTATGTACTTTTGTATTTCAATGTATTTTATCATGTTGTAAGCCACCCCGAGGTTTCGGCAAGGGGCGGCATAGAAATGTTATAATAATAATAATAATAATAATAATAATAATAATAATCCTATAATCACTTGCATGGGAGTAGGTTTCACTGAACTCAGTGGAACTTACTTCTGAGTAGGTGCATAAGATTGTCCTGTCAACATTGCTTTGTCAGTTGACCTTGTGCTCCGCAACACTAATGAATTTACATGGAGAAGCAATTTGCTGGTCTTGCTTTTCCAATTAATTTCAGTGTAGAGAACAATTCTAGTCTTTCTTTTACACATACAGATTTCTTCCTTCTGCAGGATGAATAGGAACCCTCAGCATGCAAGATCGCCAAAGGACATTCTCTTGGTGGTTCTACATGAACCTACGGCCTGAATAGAAGTCCCTTCAGGATGGTAGCACCATTCTATAGAATTTCCTGCCTCTGGAGGCCAGGCAGGCATCAATGCAGTGCTGTTTTGATGTTTGCTCAAGACAGATTTTCACTGCCCAGAGAGCTTTGCCTATTGGGCGATATAAAAATGAAAAGAAATTGAAAGGCAGCTTTTCTCAATGGTCAACCATGTTTCTAAAGTTATCTTGTTTTAAATAATCTGCTTTTAATGTATGTTTTAATTCTTTTATCTGATTTTGTTTTCTTCTGTTAACCATTTTGGAATCTGCTTAGTTATGGAGCGGTGTACAAATACTGTAAATAAATAGATATCTGTGAACATAACTAAGTGAACGTATTTCAAAGGATTGGCTCTTTGTAAGAATTGTGATTGATCCTTAAACATTTAATACACTTTTGGCTTCACTGGGTTGTTTTAAAATGTGGAAAAAACAAAAGCCACACATCCTTTCTTAACAATCATTGTTTTATTAATATATTTTACAAGATTGCAGTTGAAATAATTTTAAATACAAATCTTTTTATACAGAAAGTGTAATAAAGTTAAAATAGTTCCTTGTGTAATTCATAGCATTATTGCAATGCTTACAAAATTTTGCATAGAGTGTGCAAGGATCGATGTTACTTGATAAAAAAAGCTTTTTTTTCTCACACCATCACACACATACATAAATTAAAAATTAAAAATCAAACAAAACGCAAACAATGAAACATGTGGTTTAGAACTTGGGCTTTTTTCCTGTTTCTATGATGGCCTTGGTGTCAGAAAATGGGTGACAGTTGAAAAACTACAATGGCACATTGGATGAATTTTAATGCTCTTTTTGCAGTCAGACAGAATTCTGACGCTTTAACGTTTCATTGCTTATACCAGCAGATAATGTACTTTGCTCTCAGTGCTCTCTATACACGTTTTAGTGGTTCAACGTATGTAATTATCAAATGGATCAAGCACCAGTCTCCAGACACGGCAAGTTTCTGAAATAAACCATGCTCAAGAAAGTGACTCATTCAAACCAGAAGCAAACTTACCTGGAAGTAAGTGCCCCTGAACACAGTAGGGCTTGTACACTTTGGAATGTGAGCCCTAACGATCAATCTAAGCCAGAAACAATGGGCTTGCTCCAGAGTTAGTCATGCTTACAGTACAGCCATGAAAAAGGTTGATCATCGTTAAGGGGGGTTGATTTAAGGGGCTTCTCTAAGCATGATTAATCCTGTATCTAGCCTGTTTGATCCAGGCTGTTGCTCCAAGTTTCAAAAAGCTAAATTTAAAGCAGCACCCATGTGCCCAAAGGCAGTAAACCTCAGTGTTGCCAGATGCTAACAGATGTGGGGGATCCATAATATGGGAGGGCCTCTGTGCCTTGTCTCTAAATTTTCCAGAAAGCATGTGGCTGGCAGCTGCTGGAAACAGATTGCGAGACTAGATGGCTCTTTGATTTGATTCAGCAAGGCTCTTTGTCAACACGTGTGACTGAGGGCATTTCCAAATGCTAAAAGCATGCTTGAATTCCTGTGCGACACATATCTACGCTCTCCGTACAGAGTTATGAGCTGAGAGTCATTTCCTAAATCAATGGTTCATTCTAGCCAATATAGCGGGGGGACAAAAATCGTGGCCCTGGGACTGCAAGCAGCTCCCAAAGGCTGGTGCTCTCCTTGCCCAGAACAGACGACTGTCCAACGAGTGGTGCCTAAATGCTCTTGCCTCCTTCCTCAGACAGAAGCCATCCACTTTGGGGGAGACACGGGGATATTAGGATTTTTCATCAAGATGGGAATGGGCCTGGAGCCAGCATTCCTGGCGGGCTGATTGGCTGGCCTGCCCGAGAACTGAGGTTTTGGTTGGAGCATGACTTCAACCTGATCTAAGCCAGAGCCAGCCTCTGAGGCACTCTGGGGCAGGAGCTGGAGGGGAGGGAGGAACACAGGGATGGGTGTGCTTGTGTGTGCTGCTGTGAATGTATGCATGCATGCCTAGGCATGTGTGCATGCATACGTGCACCTTGTGCCACCCCAGCGTATCCAGTGTGACCCTCCATAACAGGAAGGCCGTGAAAGGTATGCCAGACGTCTTCAACTAGTTGTTTTAGAAAGTTCACGTCCATACGCATGTTAGGCATGATTCAAACTAGAGATAAGTGCTTTTTTGCCTATTGATGTCAGTGGGCGAAAGTTCGCTGAAAGCTGGTCTGGCTTCTGCTCATGCCACCTGCACAGTGAGCAGGCCAGAGAAGCCGGTGGTGCATCCCAACCATGAGCACGGTGTGCTGCTTTGGTACAGGCACATGAAGAAAGGCCTCCTGGGCTGGAGCCGTCATAACTTCTCAGTCTCAGTCCTCAACGGGAACACGGTTATGAAATATACACTTCTAGGAACTGAAATGGAGGAGACAGGAGATCAATGGATTCCTGACTTTCCTTTTCCCCTCAAGTAGCTGTTTTGGAGGCCTTCATTTTGACTGGAACGCAGACTAGTGAGGCAGCTGAGTAGCAGCAGAAATAGAGTTAGCAGTAAAAAAAAATAAACACTGAGGGAAATGAACAAAGTTCTTCTGTATCATCCTGGCCTGTATCCATACTCTGTTAACTTGCCATGGGTTAGGAGGATGGACAAGGCAATGCGGGGACCTTTCTCTTTTGCTCTTAGAGTATTTCCCATGGAGTGCGTGCACATGGGTTCAGGTCAGACCTTGGCCAGTGGCAGTCTAGATCTTATGCCTACCCCCTGCCCCAGTTACTGCCATCAAAAGGATTTGAACACCTACAGCATCTTGTCCTCCCCATGTGAAAAATGCTGCTTTTAGCCTCTGTATCCTATGCTGGAGCTACTGTTTAGAACCATGGGCCCACTAGGAGGGCTGCATTATATACCCCTTAACTGTGGAAGCATTTACTCACTCAGCTTTTCTTACCTTTGCAATGCGAACTAAATTCACACATGGTGATGCTCACCTTAATCTCTTGCTCCTGCACTCATTCTGATGCTTGCTAGGTGTAAGATGACTGCGGAGAACACTGCACACTGGCTATTAATACCATTTGGGCTGTTTGGGCTTATAATCAGGGATATCACTAATAAACTGCCAAAGTATATATTAGCTCTTGCAGCAAAAGAACAGTTACAATTAGCTAGAGCGCCTAAGTGCAAATTCAGAGAAGACTCCTGGATAAAGGCTTTCTCTCAAAGCAACAAACAATCAAAAATGCTAATTTCAATCCAAGAGCTTAACTAGTATATATAGAAAGAGGAAACATGTGATAATTAAACTGCAGGAAGGAGCAACTCAGCCGTGTCTTTTACTATGCACACTTGTGATCCACTCTATTATGACAAACAGAATCCCACACAATTATTTGTGAGATGCATTGTTGTTGCTTCTAAATTCATACCACTTGAGGTTGTTACACAGGCTCCTTCGGTGTGAGAAAAATCATGCACATGCTTTTAGGAGTAACATTGCTTTAGAAGCGGTAATGCATTTAGGCAGCAGAACCTTCAGCCTATACTATCTCCTATCAGTGAATATGGTTTTAGAATAAGGAAAGAAAAATCCCCAAGCATGAATATGGAATATGATTCTGTAACAATGCAAAGATGCAGCTGACACATGCTATGATGCAGACTTACTCTTATAAGATAAGTAGAAGCATTTCATCCTAAGGAAACTTTCTGAAAGGCCCCCAAGTACCTTTAGTAATAGAAAAGCACAACAAAGTGTGTGTGTGTTTGTGGGGGGGCATTCTAAGGAGGCACATTTTTATTTCAAGTATTTGATAGCAGCAGTGCTATGTAAGTGTAACCTTTTTGGTCCAAAACTTTCCTCCCATCACCCACAACCTCTGGCAGACAGATCATGTAGGAATAATGGCAAGGGAAATAAACTGCACAGAGGGGGCAATTCTGTGGCTCCTAGTCACTGTTTAGATGGCTGTAGGAGAGGGAAAAGCCCTCAGGGCTGGAACTGAGGCTCTGACTCAAAGCACCCTGGGAGCCAATGTGCTCCTTTCCGTTTTGGTCGCAGCCCTGAGGTCAAAGGCTGACTTTGGAGCTGACCTTTGGGAGGCATTCCTGGAGGCAGGGAGGGGAGGAGCAAGTCTTGGGGAGGGGGTGATGTAACCTAGGAGCCCCCCCCCCACACACACACCCTCCACATTAGGAAACACAAAACAGTTGGCCCGAATTGCTTCTCTCAGTCTTTGGCAGGGAAAGAGAAACAGAGGGCCATAATCTGAATGAATGTTACGGGCAGCCACACTGGGTGATGCTGGAGTTTGCTCCTTAGTGGACTTTTTCTTTGAAAACTAAAATTGATCACAAGACGAATAGCAACATGCCCTTCTCAAAGGGAGATTAACAGATAGCCCAGCTCTCACCTGAATATGCTGCGTGCTGCTATGCCGATCGTAGTAGCAAAGAAAATTTGAAGCAAAGAATGACAAGGGGCTTGATACAAGATGAAACAGCAAATGGCAATGCTGTTGAGCTTTCCTAGCATGGTACCATCTGTACTGGTCAGACCGATTTCCAAAGAATGTCGTATATCTGTTGCTTAGACAGGTTTGCATGGGAAATTTCAATGCGTCTGCCTACTCTTAATTTGGAGGTACTGGCCTCCAATGTTACCTATCTACAATTTCTTCTAAAAGAGAAAAATAAATAGATGTTGTGCGGTCTGGCTATTCCCTAAACTAGAAAGCTTCAGGAGATTCAAAAAGCTGTCATCCTATAACCACTTACTTGGGAGAAGGCCCACTGAATTTAATGGAATTAACTGTTGAGTAGACACACATAGGATTGCGTTGTAAATCTGTGGAAACCAATGAGGCTTCAAGTAAATTGTTTAAATGAAAGTTCCAAAGAACTTGATTTTTTTAAAAGAGGACTATGCCCTGTTAAACAGCAATATAACAATGATCCAAAGTGTCTTGTACACATAGAATTATTGCCATTTCTTAAGGTTAACTACTCATACACAGCATAAAAAGTAAATAAAGTACGCCCAAGCATACTTATTGAAACCACTACACATCAGTAGCCTTCCACAATCTCTTCAACTAAAAAGACTTCAGCGCAAACATACTGAGTTTTATCAGACTTGGCTGGCTGACATGTAAGCAACTTAACTTTTTAACCCACCCAGGGAGCCTTATGGCTAATGGGGCAGAATAAAAATCCAACAAAATAAATAAACAATTAAATAATAAAAGCGATTCCACACAACTGTCAATCAAGTTGGAAGGGTGATCAATTGAACATAATCATGCTAATGAACAAGTATCTTTACTTTTCCCATAGCAGATATATTTTCATAATCTATGACCCTTGCCAGGTTACTTGGAAGCTTGAGAATAATCTAGATTAAACATAAGCTTTGTGAGGTCTGTTGCAAAAGCAGTGAAAGTCCCATGATCACCTTTCATAATGCAGAAATGTCATTTGGTGGCACCTTTGCCTCTCAAGTACATATCCAATTAATCAAGCACACATCACTGACCTCTCCAATTCTTCCATTCCAGAATTTGCAATATCCATGGATGCACTTTGGCCTTTCCCACAAAATGTGATCGCAAGCAAAAGAAAAGCAGCCACGCAGCTTTTAAGTCAGGATATGCTAATATGTTTGATGGACCTAGAGCTGGAATGCAGCAGAATTAACAGCAGAAACCTATATTTGATTGCTTAAAAGTAAGTCCCACTGATTTCCATGTGGGTTTTGGGAGGCTAGAGCATACATGGTTGTAGCCTAAATCTGTCTCTTGGGGCTGCTTCTTGTGTTAGGCTGGCACAAGTTGAGCAGGAATGTAAAACAAACTTTCAGCTCAGTGCAACCGCAGTACATCTCCGCATTAGAGAGAAGATATACTGGCTTCAAGAGTCTTCTCCCTGTGACAGAATCACAAGAGTTCCACCTATCAAAAAAGAAGCTTTTGCTGACAATGTTGAATTTCTCCTTCTATCTCAGAAAATGTTTTAACAAGCCTTTTAGGTTTACATTCCCCCCCACCCAATTCTTCAAGTTATTTCCCACCTTGTATACACTTCAAAATACTGCTTGATACTATTCTTCATTAGGAAGACAAGTCACAGGTTTTTGCCACTTATTTTAACATCGTGACCGAAATCCCAGTGCAATTGATGCTAAGTATGGCCAATTAACACAGTGGCTTGACTTGCTCTCCCCATTGTGTGCCAACACCACAAAAGGGATGCTTTAGTGTGCGCACACACATCAATTTGCAGCATCCAAGAAGGGCAAGGATTAGCCCTGCGATGTTCAAGATTGTTGAACTTCAGACTTCAACCACCGCAGACACCTCTTAATCATAAAAGGGAAAGTTTCTAAGAGTCAGTGGAAATTATCACCATGGATGTCAAGCAGAGGAAAACCAGTAACTCACCCTGGACCACCATCTCTACAAGAAAATACACAAGCTTCTGAGCTCTAGGCCATGCCTGCTTTTGTACATGTAGATATCCTGTTGTGAGATGAACAGGTGCAATGAGTTTTGCCCGTTGCATCAGCAAATGACCAGTGGTATTGCAATAGAGGTTGTTGATGCTGGTGCAACATGATTTATATTCGAGCTTGGTTTGCACTGGACACTGCCCCTTAGCTGCAAAGGCCTTGCACAGCTCAGCAGCTTGCATAGCCTCATTAGAACCTGGCCAAATAAAAAGTCTCACTTGCTGTGTAAAGAAAAGCAGAGCACCCTTTTTGAAAGCAATTCGATTTACAGTGCAATACTTCACATGTCTACTCACAAACACCCCCTCCAAGTTCTGTGGGGCTTCCTCCCAAATAAGGGCATGCGAGCAAAACTGGCTTTCACAGAATTGTGCACATGACATAACCATGCGCAATGGAAGCCAACAAGCTGAAATTTCAGATCTGCTCAAGATTAATCTGTAGACTCATTAGTATCTCTGTATCATAACAGCCTGTTAAGAGTCTTACCCCAGTATAACCATTTCCTCAGTGGCAATTTCTCATTTGAGCAGTTGACCTAGTAAATGAAGTGCTGAATCAAACCAAGCCACAAGGCGATACAATCTGTTTTCAGAAAAAGTGCCAGTGCATAAGACACTACTAGGAGTAGCTTCCCTTCCTGGTGTAAAGCAATTCTCGCATGCTCTCAGAGCCCTTCAAAGGGAACTGGCACAGTGACTCAGTGCATCTGTCTAGCATAAATACTGCCTTAAGGTGTGCTGAATGTGGTATCAATCACTGTGTATTTAGGGTAGAAGCAGCTATAGTGCAAGAGAATGCAATATTACATGTCTTTGTGGTCTCTAACAGGGTTTCCATGGACAAGTTGGTGAGGATCAGGTCAAGAATCCTGATGCAGAAAATCCACTGCAGGCATTTAAGCTCATGACCTCTCTTACACTGATTTCAGAGAAAGCAAATTCAGCACCCACCTTTGCTTTTGCTTGGCAACCAGAGATAAAGATCCTGCCACCGAGGAAATACGACAGTGTGAACCAAAACTGAGGAACAGATGTTAGTGGATCTGAGTGAAGAATGTGTAGTACCAACAACTTATGCAATGAAAATAATCACAAAGCATTTCACCAAGATGGCTACAGAGCTCACCAAATCACATTTTCATCGCATGGGAAAACACACAGGGTTTTCAACAAGGGAATGCCAATATGGTTTTTAGTGACTGATCCCCAAGTGCTAATGTGCCATTTTTTTTATTTTATTTTTACTTGCAACAGGTCTTTGTATGAATATCTTTAGAGTTAGGATTTCTCTACATGAGCAGCTTAACCTGCTGCTTCAGGGAGCCTCCTTCTTCCATTTGGACTAGAGGAGGAAAAATGTGTCCTCTACTTTTTTTTTCCTTCCAGGGTTTATATTTTTCTGCCTTTTTATATATTCTATTAACCAACCACAAGGTGGCATTGCACTATAGCTGTAATATTGCAGAATTGCTACTTTACACAAGGCTTTTGTTCCAGTTTGTTGTGATTTGAAATTTAGTACCTTCCTCACTCTAAAAGAATCCCATGAAAATAGCTGGAAAACATAGGATAGGCCTCGGAGGATGATGACATTGTGGAAAGGCCCCACAAACTTCCATGAGCGAGGGATCATGAGTGCACTACAACTGCCTCATGTAAAGAAGCCCTTAGAAAAAGCCAATATTGCTTCAGAACAGCAAACACCTATTAGAAATAGCAGTTTTTGAAAGAATTCTCAAAACATGTATCTCAGTTGCTGTTATATAATACTTTTTAAAAATCCTCAACCAGGCACAAATATTTTCCTGCCTTTATACAGGAAGATATTTGTAACTTTTCCAACTCTTAGAAAGCAGTGTGTGCATATAGATGAAACTGGCAACATACTTGTGTTCTTCTCTGAAATAACAAGAATAACACTTACTTATAACAATAACTGAGATCTGTATGTTTTGTGAATGCATTTAGCAGTTTAGATCTGAAATTGCCCTGTTTATCCCAACACTTTAAACATGGTGCATAATGTTTGTGGTTAGGGACAGGTTGCTGTTGTAAAGGCCTTGCAGGACACAGTGAAAAACAAATTGCTTGTGATCCATTTTTCCAACACATGGGCCAACTTTTGTGCCTGTGACAGGTGTTCATTAAAACAAAAATAAATCCCACGAAAACACGATTGATTTGGCTAAAGTGCCTGCGGCAGGGGCAACATCAGCTTTACATGACAAAGAGATGTATGTCATCAGTAGACTGCAGATATGGAACTGTTTTGATAGACATGGCTTTTTGCCACATTAAGCTATTGCCACACCAAACTATTGCTATTAAGGAACATTGGGGAAACTACCTATAATGTAAAATTCTGAAGCCAACATAGGTTTACATACGACATAAACCATAATTTGAGGAATTTAGTTGCCTACAAGTTCCGTGCTTGACCTTTCCTAGGGAATACAGGGTTGGAGGAAGACAAGGAAAGGGAAACTGTTTTCTTTCAACGATGTGTAAGTTTTTTGTTTTCAAAACTTGGCATTTCCTACACACATTGTTTTAAAGGAAAGAGTTCCTGCAAAGGAAAATTTAAATAATTGCTTTTCTGATGTGAGAGGTGTCTACTTTTGGAATTGATGGTAGGTTGCAAATGTCTCCCAAGCTACAAGATAAACCTGGATGAGGAACTCGCAAGTTCACCATCCAAAGTATGTTTGATGGCTGTTGAGAAATGGCTTGATAGCATTCCTTCCCACTTTCTGTCTCTGCTCTATGTAATCAACCTTGAAGGCAGGACATGTATACAATCCTTACATTCTTAACTTTAAAGATCAGGATCAAATTAACATAAAAATCAGAAAGAAAAGCTCATCATAAACCAACAAGTAAACATTTAAACATGCCATTAGGTCATTGCAAAGAACGTCTTTCATTGTCTGCTTTCACTATCGATAAAGTGAATGGAGGAAGAGACAATCAAACATCTCTGTTACCTTGTGTTATGCAGGTTTGCTTTTGAGTGCTGAGGTCATTTGCCATCTCGGGCATCCTGACAAATATTCCTTCATGAAATGGCTTTCATATGAGATCACGGTTCAATGTGAAAGGAAAAAGAAAGAAAAACTACCACAGTACAGCAACGCCTCTGATGCTGGACCTCCAGGATGAACTGAGAAGTTCAACAGCGAGGCTGAAGCATGACTTTTGTCCCGATGCTCCTTGGGCTTTGTGGATTTCCAGCGAGTGTATTTCTGCAGCTTCCATTCACATCGCAAACATTGCAACCACCATTCTCTCCAAGCTTTAGACTCCAAATAAACCAACTGTTAATAATAAGAAAAATATGATGTGCTTCTCCTTGCTGAGTGCATTGACTTAAGGCATAGGCACAAGTCTCCCTCTTTGAACAGAGATGTTGTATAGTCCTGTGTCCCAATACAATTGTTATCCTGGGTGACCCCCTTGCATTTAAGTGTCAGCTCAATATAGCAATGGCACGAGCCATTTGATTAGCAAATGCTGTTTAAAAGTCCATACAGTGACACCAAGACTGCAACCTTAAACATACTTACTAGGGAGTAAGCCCCACTGAACACATTAGGACTTACTTCTGAGTAACCATGCACAGGGTAGCACTGTAGAAAGAATGTAAAGCGGCTCCTTTCACTGTCCACTAAAAGTGCACTTCACGGGTGTTTTCAAGCCTTCTTTACCATCAACCTGAAGCGCCTAAGTACAATATTTAGAAATGGCTTAATCCAAATGTCATTGAAATCAATAGGAGTGCCTTCCAAACTGACTTCAACAGTTCTGTTATCAAGTTCTTGGTGCTCTCGAGCCCACAAGAAATCCAAGAAAATGGCTTGAAAGAGTACAGAACTTCTGCTCTGCGGCTGCCGCAAGTCTATCAGCCTCCTTCGAATGAAGTGTAAGGATTCAGTGTAAGGCTGGGTTCCACACTATTTGTCTGTTCTCAGCCATTACAGAAGGACACCTGGAAGTCATTTATGGAACCAGCTTTGTAAGACTGGGTCCGTCTCATGATCCATCAGAGCTCTGTGGCTGCCACTGTTGCCATTCACAGATCATCCCTTTAGAGCAAGTCAGTAGAATGACCCCGTGGCCACCTTTATTCTAGTGTACAAATTTCTGCTCCCTGCACCCAAAAAAAATCTTGTTAGTCCTCAAGTGCTACAGGACCCCTTGCTGTTGTTTCTACTGCATCATGGCCATCCCTCGAATGCTTCTGTTGGGAAGGTTGTCTTGGATTCTTTTTAAAGGGCAATCATGTACTACTTTTCAAAGACCTAATTGTGCCATAATTGCAGGAAACCCCTGGAAAGGTCTGTTTCAAAATAAGCATCTCTTGATATTTGACACTGTGTTCTTTTTAGTTAGCTAACTTTCTAGATAGGGGATTTCCTTAATTTACAGATATGTCCAATCTTTCTCACTCAAATAGGCCTTTGGAGCAGTTATGGCACTCCGAAACATTTGCAGTCCCCTCCAAGCCAAGTTCCACCAGGCATATTCCTAATCAGGTCTTGGCATTCTTGCTTTAATTTAAAAAATCAGAAAATAAAGTCTGAAATGTTGATAGCAAAGGGTGAACTAGACACTAATTGGCTGCAAACTTCCTATGTTTTTGCATGTGCAGGAGGCATCTTGCATCAATGGACAAAAATTGCCCTTTGCTGCACATCTCTGTGATTTTTGGGGTCAAACGTGCATTCCACCCCACACTATTATACAGCTGAAGCTCATTCTCTGGTCATCTGCACTGCAGACAGTAATGATGCTCAGAGAAAAGCGTGTTTGACAGAGTTGGCATGGCAGGATAAACATTCTCAGTGCAAGGTTCTCTCTTGCTGAGTCATCTTTTTTCCTTCCATCAGGACAATCTTTCCCCTGAAGATACATCGATGAGGTGTCTCATTCATCCTTCCTAATCTGAGTGGATTATATAATAGACAATGAAAAACCTCAAGTTGAAAGTCAGCTAAGTGTGTCAGAATAGGCTCTTTCTCATGCTTGTGCACAGGTTTTTCACCTGGCCCCAGCTGCTATATTTAAATTTCAGTTCTGAAATGTAATCCTAATTCTACTCTTCCATGAAAGTGACCCACCCTTCACCCCCCTTTACCCGCCAATCTACACAGGCCCTCATGGCTGTCCAATTAACCCAACCCTCCATACACTGAATGTCTCTTGGGAAAGGGGGCTCCTCCAGGCGATCGGGGCTCCCAAATATGTAGAGGAGCCTCTATGAGCATGGTCAACAGACCATTGCTCAATGCCTTGTGGTCCAAAGCAGAGTCAGGAGAGGGAGAGAGAAGTAGGATGCTAGGCAGGGGCTGGTGGCACGGGGGTGTCTCTTCATGGCCCTGAGCCTCCGTTCTCCAATGATGCTCCCATTTCACTGACAATGTCAGCTGTCAGCATCAGACCCAGGGTCAGAGACAGCAATGTGCGATGCTCCTCTTGATAAACGTGCCTCCAAGTGAAAATGATAGCATGTGATTTAACCAGAAGTGCCTTGGAACACTCTAAGCAGGTTTCCTCATCTTACTTTTTGGATTTTCATGGCGCAGTAAGAATCAGAGATGCTGTTAACCAGGCAGTTATGATCTGCCTTGATGAACCAGTAAGTAACAGGGGAATCTCATCTATATGTGTCATAACCATACTTTTCAAAGGGCAAGGAGGGGAAGGCTTTGATGAAACAACTGTGCTGACCCCGACCATCTGAATATTGCTAAAGTGGACTAAGAGATGAACTGCCAATGCAAGCTCACCTCTTCCTGATTCATCCCAGATATTGGAACTGATCTATTTATGTTCCCTTCCTTTCTTTTAATTTCTCTGCTTTCAGATCTCGGCTGAGAAGGATTGCTACAAGTTAAGCTGCCCTTTTTGGCCTTTATCTTTGGGTTGCTTCACACAGCATTATCCCTACACAGATGTAGATGGATGCAGCAGAATCAATTCTATGGGGACCTGCATTCCAACAAACATGAAGGTGGCGTGCCTGTTGGGAGCTGACGACATCTTATCCTGTGACACGGTTCCTCCTCACAGCCACGTAGGCACAATGTCGCAGGTGAGGTGGCCGTAGCTAAACCTGGAGAGGCTTGAAAGCATCTTCCTGACTGATGGAGAATGGCTGCTACACAGGTTGGTCACTCCTGGAAGGACCTGGATCCAATTTGCACATCGTTTACCAATTTTGATGAGGGAGTGATGAATGCTACACAAAGAGGGTCACCCTGGGATTCTTGTACTGAAACCTCATTTTACACAAAGGATATATATATATATTTATATCTATATATATCTATATATTTATATATTCACACACACGCGCGCGCACACACACAAAAAAAGTCTTTGATAGGCTTTCTGTGTTCTAGTAAAAACAGTTGGCAGCTGCTCTCAGGGAGGCCGGAAAAGGCCGCTGTGCTGCCGTCCGTGCCTGCCGCAAGGAGTCTCTCTCAAAGGCAGACGCTTGTGTTTATCTGGCAGGTGGAAGTAGATCCCGCCTGGGAAAGGAATAGCCTCCCGTTGGGACATACACACAGCTCATAGGTTTTTTGCCTGGATCCAGAAGAGGAGGATCCTTGAGGCAGTCTAGGTAGTTTGATATTTGCGGCCTCCAACGTAATCTGAAGAGAGAAAGAGGGAGAAAAGATTTGTTGTTTCTTAGATTTAAAACTGTCAGTGGAAACTGAAATGTATTCCATAATACCTATATGCTTGAATGAAGAAGAGTGGGCCTTTGGCTAATGGTTGCAAAGAAAACATCAGTTAGAGTTTATCGTGACACTTCTGTATTATATTCAAAACTAGCCTGTTACCTGATACTGGAGCTACACACAAATCTGGCATTCTCCAATGTGTACGTTGTGTATAAATGCACAACGTGCACACAGAATGGGCATTTCCTTTTCTGTATTGTCTTGCCAATGTGTGAAGTGCCCCACCAAATCTCTCCCATAGTGGATGCCATAAAGGAAAGTAGAAGGTTTGCACCTGCTATATAGTAGTATACTGCATTTATGTTAGCATTTAAGCCACTAGTGCTGTGCAGAAATTACCTGAGGCAGAGGAGTGGGGAGAGGATGTGGGTATATCCTGCCTCTTCTATCCTTGTCTGCTCAATCCCAGACCTTCCCATCCTGAGGGAGAAGCTCTGAGGGGAGCTTCGACTTGCCCTTGCTTTAAAACAAGCAGAACCTCCATCAGACCTCCATGCTCAACATGGATGGGCTGAAAACTGTGGGTATGTGCATAGAGGTTGATGAGCATAGCCTTCCTCTTCTAACACGTGGAGGGCAGGGGCAGGGCTTGTGTGAAGAAGGGAAGGATGAACCTATCAGTTGCAGTTTCCCATTTTCTGATCCTAAATGTCCCTTTCTGCCTATTATGTTCAAGTCTGCATGAAAAAAGTATCTGCCTTTTTGTGCACAGTTTGTCTAATTTATGAATTGTTGCAGGCAATGTTAGCTTAATATACATGTTTTTTGCAAGCAATTTCCCCTAATACAATCACTTTCTTATGCTATTTTCACAAATCAATGTAGATTTAGTGTGGTTCCCCCGCTAATATACACATTTCTGGTTTTGATTGGCAAGCTGTACTGCAGAATGCAGAGAAGGGCAGATACTGAAGGATAACTGTTTTGAGTCAGGTATTGGCTAAGGATGTGCAAATTAGATAGGTTTGCATTACAATGCAACCAAATAAATGTCTCTCTCCATCCCTAGAAGGAAGGGGGCTTGCCTATCAGTCTAATGAATGCACAGGTTGCACAAATAAGATAAGGTGGAGAAAGCCAGGCATGCTGCTTGCAGCTTCCTTGGAAGGAAGGTAGAATGAAAATGGGAAAACACATACAGTGGTAGTAATAATTAATGATAGTAGTGATAAATAAATTACAGCTTCCCACTTTTTCTGTCTTTTTATCTGCTTTCCTTGGCATATGTGTTTTACAAGTTGCTTTGAGGGGCCCTTATGGAAGAGAGGCAAGCGATAAATGATTGAAAGACATGTATTACATGTCCCAGATGCAACCTATCCAGTGCTGGATAAAATGCAGTATCACGAGATCATTTATTTATTTAAAACATTTCTATGCCGCCCCCATCGCAACAAAGCCTCGGGGCGGCTCACAACAAGATCATGCGTGGCAAATGCTTAACGCAAGGTTAAGAGAAGGTCTGGAGACATTGTCTGAAGGCACCGGTTACTGTGCAACAGGAATTAAAAACCGCAAGGCCTCTGCAGAAGGCAATGCGCATCGCTCGCTGAACTTTATGCTTACCACTCCATCTTTGGACTCCAGCTTGAGCTCTGTCCTGCATGTGGCTTCCAGGTTGCCAGCCTCAGCATTGATTTCGACTCCCTTGGGAGCCTCCATCACCAAAGAGCGTGTGGGTGATTCAAGTCTGTAAGATCAAGGGGGATTCAGGTCACTTGCTGGCCTGTGTGTGCACACCTGTGTGTGATACAGAGTCACAATGGCATCCTTGAGTTTAATATGCACCGTAGGGCTCAGTGCCAAGGCCACTAAAATGCATGGAAAAAAAGACTGGCATTGTGACATGGCAGCATTTTGGAGCAATTCTGGTGGTCACATGTCTGTAACTTTCAGTCTCAAGGCCCCATCTGAGGCTTTGGATTACCATTTCAGCATCCTTGACTATTGAGCATGCTGGCTGGGACTGACAGGAAGTGAAGTCCAAAATATTTGAGAGGTACCAGGTTGCAGAAGGCTGCTGCAGAGTACATGGTGGTCATTGTGGTTCAGCTTAGGTTTGTATTAGGCTACATCTCCATGCTATATATGATGTTAGCATTTTATAAGAAGGCAATTACTGTGATTGCTGCTTGGCAGTCAGATTGGGGCCTCCAGCACGTGCTAAAGACAGCTGAGTTTTGTGAAAAGGCACCTTTCAGACGAGGCACCTTAAAGATGAACAGCAAGCAACCTACTTGCCAGTTGGAGAATAAGACAGGCAGTCCAACTGCACTTGCTATGCAAGCATTAAAACTCAGGCCAAATGCTAAGAGCCTTAGAAGATACAAGGTGGAGGAATCTTCAGAATATACATACCACTGGTTTCTCACATGCACAAAAACATCTCAGGTTGGAACCAGACTCTGCCTTCTGTAGACATAAGCTGTCTCTGCCCAGTTTCCAGGGATGGCCCACTTCTACCCTATTCAGCAGGTCTCCCACCCCACAGTGTGGCAGGGGCTTGGAAGGGCTGCAGGAGTTGCAATGGGGAAACAGGAGAGGGGAACTTCGCTTCAGTCTGCACCTGCCTAAGTCTGGATCCATCTCCTGGAATACAATACAGCCTGAAACGGTTATACAACCTTAAGTCACAGTCAGGTATCTCACAGCAGGCCTCTTAACCTGCTGCTGCTATCACAGCTCCCTTGGGTACGGGGGTGCTCTCCTGGCTATTATGGGAGCCATTAACAGGCTTGTTTACCACATGCTATTCTGAGTAGCAAGTAGGAACGGCAGTGAAACAGATTGAATGAAATTGTCTTGACAAATGACAGAAAGAAATGGCATTACTAGCTTCCCTCCAGAGATGCAAAAGCTAAACAGTGGGTGGGCATACACAATGTGAAAAGCCATGGTGCAATCTTACAGTTGTGAGTCTGTTGTGTTGTCCAGACCCACTTCTGGCCTGGGTTCCTGTATGGTAGGACTGGTGTTTGGAAACCATGGAGAGAGTCAATGGTCTGTTCTAAGGTTTCCACGCTTCATTACAGCTCTTCTGGTTGTCCAGACTCATGATTGCCATTGTTGGTATGGAAACACCACACAGTCCACAGAAACTCTAAGGGCCCCCTCAGCCTAGCAACAGCTATGACACTGCTCACTTAATCCATGGGCCAAACAATGTGTCTATGTCCCTGTTTACCTTTGGAAACAAGAAAACAGTATGAAAATACATGCAGATGGGATGTGTGGTAAGGCCGGGGGGATGAACCGAGGAGCGTGGAAAGCTTTTGTTGAATAAGACATACCTTAAGGTCCGCTGGAACTTCAGGTATAGGCACTGAAGCAGCAATCTATTCCTTAGGCTAACTAGGATATTCAAATAGCTGCTCATAATGAGGAGCTTTAAAATTGTAGTACTGGTCTTAGTTCCACTGCCATTAGAGTTATATTAACAATCATTATTTTATGATACCCCACATTTTTTGCTGCCCAAATCCACTTACAATTATATTTCAAGAAGTGCAAAATAAATGGTGAGAAAACAGTTCATGATCATAGGATGTCTCAGATTCCCTCACCCCAGGTCAGAGACAGCGCTCTGAGAACCACAGTGGCTGCCTCTCTGAGGTTAGAAAATTGGTCTCAGAGAAGGAGTAAAGGGGATGTTCCAGTGGGCAGGCTGAAAAGTCCTAAATTATAAATAAAAGACCATGATCAGAGAATGGGAGGCAAAGTTTGAATGATCAGACAATGAATGAACAGAGAATGAAAGATCAGAGAATGAATGATCAGAGAATGGGAGGCAAAGTTTGCCTTGGCTGCTCCTCCCACCCTGCTGGCTTAAACCTGGCAGGGCTCACAACTCTCAGAAGCTGCTGAGCTCAGGCTTCCAAGCAGCGTGGAACTAAAACAGTATCTCCTAAAAAGCACCTGATTATAGTATTTGGGTATTCTGTAAAGGCAAGAGGCATGAGCAAGCTCCACACTGAGGACCTTACAACAGATGTCAAGTAACCTGAGGAACTATGATGAGATAGCACTGTGAAGGGATAGAAGGATAAATGGAAACATGCAGAAAGCTGTGCGATCACCGTCTTGAGGTCTTCAGACAAGCGTAGCAGTGTCTTCTCCAACCTTTTCAGATACTAAACCAGAAACAAAGGACATCTCTGAATGCAAAGACCAAATTCAGTTTTGGGGAATCTCTTTTGGGCTGCATTCCAATGGTGAGCAGGCCGAAGGAGAAGAGGACAAGGCTAAGGACCTGGGGCCCAGACAAGAGCTTGAAGCTATTGCTGTAGCGTGAAGGTCTCATTGTCAGCAACTAAGCCCTGGAAGAAGCATTTCATTTTAAAATGGGTACAGGCAAGGATCAAACACCAAATGACCGGGGGTTGGGGAAGGGAGATAGGGCCAGGAGAAGAGAAGGGGCAGCCCTGAAATCCTGAATTGCCAAAATTTGGCCCCTGGACCTGAGGCTCCTCACCTATGCCCTAAAGTAATCTTTAGTTCCCAGCTGTAGCAAGGAGCTTTTGCGTGCCATATAACTATCTTTCCTCTATTTACAGTCTTCCTTTCTCACCCTTCTTTTCCCTACATTTTGAGCCTCTCTTTTTCTCCTCCTTTTCTTAAAGTAAAGGTAACCTCCCCACACCCCCGCAAAAAAGTGCATGGGGAGAAACTGCAGTGCAGCTAGAGGTGTGCTCCAACTTGGATTGCTGCAGAAGCCACACTGGGACCTATTCTTCAAGTGAAGGTCAGTGGGCTAAGTCGGGCATGGGCAACGTTGTTTTCTCAAGATGTTTTGGACCACTGCTCTTAACGCCCCTGACCACTGGCCGTGCTGGCTGCTGTTTATGGGAGTGGCATTCCAAAACAGTGGAAAGGCAACAGGTTGCTGCTTGCCTTTCTTCTTCTTCGCCTTCCACTGCACAGTGCTAAATGTACCGCTTAACTTCCCTGTATCATCTTTCAAATCCATGTCTAGGACATCCCAGCCTTAAATCAGAGCAGACGGTGGCAACCATCTGCCTCCCACTGAAGTACTTTTTCATTTTCACCGAAGCTCTGTGGAAGCATGCATCAACAAAAGAGCAAAACTTTATTTTCTCCAGTTTGTTTGAAAACTCCCAGAATAATTTACTGAAGGTCAGCATATCAGTTTGTTCTGTAGTTGCAGAAGGTATCTTTCTCTTGGAGCAGTCATTCCTTGGCCAGATTTCTAGTTTTCATTTCCTGCATCATACACAGCCTCATTAATCACTCCAGAATGAGGACAGCAGCTGAGATCATATTTTCTGCATTACTTCTACCTCCAATGGCACAGACGGCTGTGCTTTCTTTGCCTTCCTGGGTACAGCTAAAATGAACACTCAGAAATCATCAGCATTCACCAACCTCTGAACTTGGTCAAGTTTCTTTTTGAAGGAGAAATGTTAAGCCACACTGTGAATCTGAGTTGTGAGTGTGAATTTCAACTTAAAAATCAAGGGGTATGTGTTCAGTGCTGAAAAGATCTGGGGCTTAGGTCTAGCAAAAAATAATAAAAATAAAAATAGTATAGCATATGCTAATTTATATATGCCCCCAAATCTCTGTGTTTGTGTCATTAAAGGACATAGTCTCCTAAGGATACCCCTATTTATAAAACATACATATTTTATAATATGTATTAATATCTATTTATAATATATATGCATGGACAAAGGAATGGAGGGTCTTTGCAGGAAAAAGAACCAGGCAGACAGGTGCATGGGGGGGGGGGGCAGGGTGCAAGAGGAGGGAAAGCATATTTGGGAAAAGTCAGCTAAGACAGGGAGTTGAGGTACAAACAGGCCTGCACCTTTCTTTCAGCACTGAAAGAACAGGCACAGGCCAGCAAGGTGGTGGGGCAGAGGGTTCTGGGGCTCCAGCCCAGCTAGGCCACAATCTAATAGTTGGTACTTCTTGGTGTTTGCCCGCCTGCCCGTTTGTTCATGTATTTATTTAGCAGTCTTCAAAAATGAAACCATAACCTGTACTGTGAGCAGGTCTCTTTATTCTCCCTTTCCAGCAGACTCTGATGAGACTTTAGAAGCAGAGTCCTTTCATTGGAGCTCAACTGGTTACAAAACAGCTTAAGCTGGGAACCAGTGCAGTGTAGTTGTCACAGTGCTGGACTGGGGATTTGGGAGATCTGCGTCCTAGTCCCCACCACGCCACAAAGCTCACTGGGTGATTTTGGGTCAGTCACTGACTCTTAGCCTAAACTACCTCACAGGGTTGTTGTTGTGAGGATAGGAGTAAGAGGAGAGGCAGAAGGATTATGTAAGCTGCCTTGAGTTCCATGTAGGAAAAGGGCAGAATATAAAGATAATGGATGGATGCATGCATAAATAAATGTTGCACTCTCTTTGAGATGAAGGAGAAGCCTCTGCCCATGTGAAGAATTGAAGCCAAACTGAAACATCTCCTCCTTCCCTCCCATTCATAAAAGTTTTGGATTCCACTCTCAGGATGGCTCCTGCTGCTTGTGGGCTAGACAGTGGGAATGTCAGACACTCCTTAACTGTTCTGCTTGCTTTGCCTGTCCTCTCCTTACAAGGTCAAAAAAACTCCTCTCAGCCTCCTTCCCACCCAGTTCTAAAAAACGGTTAATCCAGATTTGATTGCATGTTACCCATCAAATGCTATAAAAGGCCATTACTTTATTTACCAAATCCCATGCAATATAAAATATTGTTTCATGACAATGATCAAATCATATCATTACTTGATCTTTTTGAGAAGCTTGGATTCCTGGACACTTAATGGGGATTCTTTGAAAGGAAAAGCAATTATTCATCTGCATAGTACAGCATTTTTTTTCTCTGGTATCTGCAAGGACAGGGGAATGCTGGGACGTGTTTGAGCAAATATTCAGAGTTCACAATGGGCAACAGTGAGCCCAACTCTTCATCTGGAACCATCCAACTGATTACTAGGTCCATGACTGAATGGCACTGACATCGCAAGCTACATCAGATGGCCTATATTCAAGTTATTTGGCTTCAGAGGCCCTTCTCTGGGTGTCCCACCATCAGAAATCAGGCAGGTGGCAACCTGGCAGTGGCAGAATGTTCTCCGCAGAGTTACTCTGATGCCTAACTGAGACTTATTTTCATTGATTTGATTGATTGTAAAGCTGCTGTTTCCTTGGATATTTTGTTTTATTGATCTATTTTAACTTGCTCTACTTTTACCTTAATGTGTGCATGCTTTTAAAAGCTGCTTTGTAAACCCAAATGTAAAAGCATTCGTTGTTGTTGTTACTGAAATATTTCATGAAAGAGAGATCACCAACATCTCAGTCTGGATTTATGATCTTAAGGATTGATAGCAGGCAATATGTTGGTAGTTACAGCACTTTCTATTTCCTGTAAAAATTTGTACTATTTATTTAGTGTATGAAATCGCATCATTCTCTGCACCAGCAAAGAAGGCTTATGTAACTCTAAACAGCTCGTCCACTTACAGTATGGTGATATTCCTGCAGGGGTTTATTTACTCTCTTGGCAGTCCCTGTGTATTGAACCTGCTCTGTGCATTGCTGCAACTAGATCTTATTTCTCACCCTCCTTGTTATTTTTATGGTAATCTTTTCACCCACTATAACATTTTGTGTTGGGCACAAAATTAGCCACCACTGTCACCCATGTTTCACTTTAATTAGTAAATAACCATGTCACACACCTAGAACCAAATCAATTTGCTTGCAACTAACCACTATTTTAGGTGGGGGGCATGATTCCCCCACCCCCTGTCTCTTGTTAAAATCAATGGACTTTCTATTCAAGCTGATATGCCTTTGTGATCCTAGTAGTTATGTGTCATCTTCCAAACAGCCAATTATTCCCACCAGCCTCACAAGAAAAAATGCAGTAATTTTACCATTGATCAGAAGTTAATTAACCAACATGGGTTTGAACTGAAGACATTGCAGCTGTAAATGCATTTTTATTCTGATATCTGCGTCTCACTGTTTGATTACCATGGAAGGAAATGTTTATATAGCCTGTCTAGAACAGTTGTTAGTTTAAGACACACAGAGTTGAAGTTTCACTTAATCCTGGTGTGCGCCGCTCAAATCCAGATGCAGTAGTAAGAGCTGTTCAAGACAGTAACTCCATTTATAGTATGGTCAGGGCTGCCAAAGGCCATCTATGCACATGAAATGGCTCAGAGAGACTCTGCTCCGTTGCAGGCTTTGGACTGCCATGAAAGCAAAAGTCAGAAGTGGCCTTAAGAGTGACAGAGTGACACATTGGAAGATAAGAACCTCCATGTTTGTGTGCATCCATAAATCTACACAACCACATGATCCAAAAAGCCAAAGATATGAAAGTAAAAACACAAAGGGAGGGAAGGGGCAATCAACAAAGCTGAAGCTGGAGTCTTGGCATATGTTCTGGTCATAATTGCACAGAGTTTCCAATGCCCAGTTCTGATCATCAAAGCAGCCCTTTAAGCAAGGCTCGGCAATTCCAGGTAATGGCCCTTTCCCTGAGGCTGCAGATGATTTGAAGCTGATGTCAGCACAGCATTTACCCCCATGCCCTGATTTTACAGCAAATCAGAATGAGGAGGACACAAATTAGGTGAGGCATATAACGTGGAAAAACTTGATAGTTTTGTGGACCCCTAATGTTACCCATAAATCTGAAATCACTGCTGCTCAGGTCAAAGCACCAGCTAATGAAACATAAGCACCATTTGACTTGAGCAGTGTGGCACAGCTTAACACTGAATATTTTTGGACCATTAGATAACTGCATTTAGCATTACAAAAAGTATTGTCCCACCTTAAAAAACTAAGTTTATGGCTGCAAGTCAGTGTAGATGTACTTGAGTGTAAGCCCCAGTTGCTTCTGAAGCCAGGCACAGAACTGGGCTGCCAAACACACGGCATATATTTGTGCTTGAATTTATTTCTTGAAGAGGTTGCTGATGGGGCCCAGTTTTAGAAGGGAATCCCAAGGGTGCCTCAGCTTTAGTTGCAGAAGGGACCTAGCATTGTGCATCCAGCTGGGATGCTTGGTCTAGGCAAAGAAGCACTTGCTGGCTTCCCAGCAATCATCTTGCATGCTCCTTAGCTATTTCTGGCTTGAAGAGGCACATTCCTGGAGGCTTTGCTCAAACACTTAAGCTTGTTCCAACCAATGAGGCCATCATTTCATACAAGCATTACATCCATTATTTTTAATTCCTTGCCTAATGGAAGTTTTGCTGATTCTCCTTTTCTTGGAAACCTCCTGCATCCACCAAAAATCACATCCAGAGGGAAGAGTAACTTCCAGAACAACATGGCGGATGGGCCTGCAGACTGGCTCAGCTACTGCTCTGTGATGGGAATGGAACCACTGGGTTCCATCTGCTGAGTAGTATGGATCCACAGTTGGATCCCCCTCAAAGCTATAATAAATGAACTGATCTGTGTCAAGCTGTGCTGTCCCTTCTTTTTTTTTAGAACTTTATTCAATAACCTCAGGAGGAAGCTCATGGAGGGAAGATGCCGTCAAAAAAACTTTGACTATGCAGTTGAGTAGATAACATAGTCCAGTGTAGGTAAAGCTCTCTGTAGCTCCTGCTTAGGCTTTATGAAATCAAACAAGAATCCTCAAGTTATTACAAAGACATAGGGTTAGATCCAGATTTAAGATGGATCAACTAAATTAGCAGAAATGGGCTTCCCCACTATTTCCATTTCACAACCGCTTCACCAACCCTCTGAAAATGTCACACGCAGCTCCAGAAAACCCTGTTGAATGGAGCAAGCTGTTGTATGAGGGGAGGGATCACAAAAAACCACAACTGGAGGAATGTCCACAAGTGGAGGCCTTCTCATGGCAGGAAGATTTTGATCTAACCCACTATTTCTACCTCTTCCCTGTATCACAAGTTTAGGAAGTTGTTCCAGCCAATCCTGAGCTTGTAGCTGAGAGTGTTTGTAACTCTCATAAAAAGGATGAAATATTAGTTATCAAGGAGAACCTTCCTTAATCACTGCAGCTCATGCGCTGCATGGTGTTCTATAAAAATACAAATACGACCTGGCACTTTGTAAACATACCCTCAATATCATGGCTCACAATAAAATATTTATCAGGATTATTTATTGCATGGCACTGACATCAATCTTGTTTTCAATTATGTTCTAATGAAATGCACCAATTACTGTTTGAATGGTGACATACAGTGATAATCTCATTCAACAGAGATAAATCTTGCTTACACAAGCTTTTCATCACACTTTCTTCAACAGCATTAATTACGGATGTAAACAAAGATCCATTATTATCTTGGTATTCAGTGATAAATCCTGGGGTTTAGTTTAACATGCTCTTCTGTTTGACAATCTTAATCACCATGCAGTTTCCAACAATGAAGTTGAAAATCCCTAACCAAATTCAGCACTTAGGTGCAGCTGATTTCTAGACCTGGTTTTTGTGATTCTGTGTTTCAAACTATGCACAACTCTTAAAGTACAGGCAGAAAAAGAATATTTCAACTCTTCCTCCTAAACTCTAGCTAATGGTACACCCACATTTTATAGCCTACTAACAGTTCAAGGTTTTTGCCCTCTGGTATATGAAGCAGGAAATTTCCACCACTGACATTCACTGAGAATGCCAGGGTGGCTTAATTAAAATAGAAACACTAAGACATGAAGTTGTTGGAACTCTGCATTAATGCAATAGAATGAGACTGATGAAGCTCCTGGCTGCTGAATTAGCTATTAATGACTCTGAACCAGAAGGTACGTATTTGCCTGATCGATACTTTAAGCTTTCTTATATATTACTAGAACAAAAGACAAAGAAAAAGAAAAGGTCGCAAGAAACAGACATACATTTGGGTTCATCTTTAAAGAAGAGATAGAGTGATGTATGTGGTTTTGCTGATAAAGGGCTCATGAAAGAGTAAGCAAAAACAACCCATCCCTAAATGGCAAAGTGTACTTTGCTTTCACACCTGTTCAATACCTTTATTAGACCAACCCAAAGTTCAGAAAATAGTGTGCAAGCTTTTGAGTTTGGAGAAGCGGAAGGGGCCTGTTTGACACTGAAATGATCCAGTACTATTCTTGCAAGTTCGTGTATGAATATGGGCTTGTAATTAGCTCTTTCATATAATAAGTTTCTCTCTGCTTAACTTAATATTAAACATGGGAACTTAGATAGTTACGCTGCCTCAGTCTGAAAGGCTCCCTTAGCATGATAAATTGCCTACAACCTGATGGTTATTTTTGAAGGGTTTAAAGAGTAGCGATATACCTGTGGCATGCTCATTTGTGCAGACTCAATGGGTAATGATTCAACTAAATTAAGTGTTCATTAACTATCTTATTTCCTAGGGCTTTGACTCATTGCATCTCTTTTAATTAACTTCAGTAATGAGACAAGAAACATCTAATATTTAAACTGTCCAAACATTTTGTTTGTGGCCCATAGATGACTTCACAGAGCAACTCTGGCAAAATAGGGGCAGATGTGCTATTTAGTAAATGTCAATTTTCACACTCGAATACAATCTTTTCTGTAGCTGTCACTAGCAGGTCATTAGGAGTTTTTTTGGATCAGAAAAGCATACTGCTTTCAATTGTCAGTCAATCTTGGAAGGCAGCAATTATTTATTTATTTTATTCTATTTAGAAAACTTCTATGCCGCCCCATTCGCTGAAGCCTCGGGGCGGCTCACACTTACGTGTTGTGAGCAATACATGCTAAAGAGGCAAGTACTTGGAGTATACACATTTAAAGTGACACATTTCTCAATGAATTCAATGGATTTGGTATTTACGACTCCCACCTGCTGTTCAAGTTCTAAGGACAGCATGACTTTTAGTCCGTGATTTTAAAAACACTTATCAGGGAGTAAGCCCACTTAGACAGAGAGGAAACTATTTCTGAGTAAAAATGCATAGCACTGTGCTGTCTACTTTGTATCTGCAGTTGTTTGCCAAAATGAAGGAAATAATTATGTAGTAGAAAGGGTGAACCTCCTGTTCACAAATAGAGATTATGTCATCATCAGGAAGCAGTTCTGTTTGTATTTGCATCAAAATAATGCATGTAGATAAGCCAATATATGGTGTCAGTTACTGGATCATGCCACAACCTATACCAGAAAGATTCTGCAAAGTAAAAGAACTCTCAGAAACTCAGAAAGAGCCATGAATACTACAAAAGTGAGCAAGGACTGGAGCCTAACTGGAAAAAAGTGAAGCAATAGCTTTGCAATGATTACATGCAATGGGACTACAGTGGTTAAACAAGTTTCACTGACTCATAGATTTGGAACACAGAATTGGAGGGGTCATGTAGGTTATCTGCTCTATCTCTGTCCTGGATGCTAGAGATGACTATCCAGTCACTGCTTGAAGATTTCCACCAAGGGCAACCTATGTGGCAAATGGTCCCACAGTTGACCTGCTCTTACCATTAAGATGTTTCCCTAATGTTCAACCAAAATGTACTCTCGTAACTTAAGCACATTAGATCCAGTCCCACCAGTCCCTTAGACTTGGTGACTAAGTCCAGTACAGATTCCAGCATTCCCAGATCACCCAGGACATATACTGGCAATTGGGTTTTGCTTTAACCTGGAAAGACTCTTTTCCCAATGACTGCTATATGTGGAAACAACAAAGCAAAAACAAAGATTATATTGTTGAAGATATATTTCACCATCATGTACTCTGCATTTTGAAAATAGGTCTCAGTTTTCTGGCACTTATTTCAAATGCTTTGGAACTGATATTCAAAGACATTAAGCAAAGAGATTAAGTGAAACACAGAGATGTTCAAAAAGAAACTGGACAGCCATCTGAGTGGGACGAAGTGAATTGGTGACCTGCAAAGCCAGGGGGTTGGACCTGAGGGCCTTCTTGGCCCCTTCCAACTCTACCATTCTATGGTTCTATGACTTGCAGCAGGATCCTATACATGTCTACTCAGCAATGAAATTCAATAAGGCTTACTCTTAATTGAGCGGGTATTGGATTGCAGCCTTTGACTTTGACTGGCCCCTAGCAGTCCAGTCATTTCTCATAGTAATACAGAAGTGGTACACACAATTCAAATATATATAAAACCTGTTCCAAAAAACTGAAGGCTCCAGACATTTGTACTGATTTGGCCCCAATGGAATGTCAGTGAAGACCCACATAGCAGCTCCTGAGGGGATGGATGTTTATAGCATCACCAGCCTCTGCAATTGATCTGATTCAAAAACTAATCCATGCACTAGAGTTTGGTTGGAGACAGAAACTTATAAAAGATAATATCAGATGGAACTAAGGGCCATTGGGAATATTTTGTATGCTGGAAGAAAACAATCCTAGTTCTCCCGTGAAAATGAAAATGATGGTGGGGCTGCAGTCAAACAGTGCAGTTGCTGGTTCACCTCCAGGCCAGGAGTTGCATTGAACATATCCATATCAACCAACCAAATATTTGTCCTCACTAGGTTTTTTGTAAAGTTATTGGACCTTAATTGTCCTCCAAGCCCACCCCAAAACAGTTTATATTGTAACATAGAACAAACAGGCTGTTGCTGGAAGATTGATTTCCCCCACTGCTGCTGTCAGGATTGCAGCTAAGCACAGAGAGAGATGATGTCAGCATCCCTGCTTATAAAACAGCACAGGTGCTTTCTCCCTGCACATTGTAGATCCACTGATCATAATGCAGGTAAACCTGCAAGCTATGTGTGCATAACCAACTTTACCATTTTAAGATCACAAAGTTTAGCCTAACTCTTGCTTGCTCTCTTGGTTTCCAAATGCAGCAGCTTCCACTGCATGATTCAACAACAGCATTCACTGCCAGCAGAAGAAGTGATGGCCACCAACTTGGATGGCTTTAAAAGGAGACTGGAGAAGATCATGGTGCAGTAGGCTGTCAAGGCCTACCAGCCTTGTTGGCTAGGTGCTGCCTCCGCCATCAGAGGGTGTGAGCCTGAATACACCAGTTGCTGAAGAGCCTGGCTGTCCAGTTTCTTGTACTCGTCCTGCCGGAGGGACCCTGTGGACGGCTGGTCTGCCACTGTGTGAATGGAGTGCTGGACTGGATGGACCCCTGGTGTGCTATTGCTGCCATGAAACATTTCTATCCAATAAGATGCATATAATAGCAGGAATGCATACTCGTTTTTGAGTGGTCAGGTGGTTAAGATCAGGATATCAATCTCTTATTGCTCATTCATTTCCAAGTGTGTTGTTTTGGACCTACTCTCCTGTCTTATAATTAGTTAAGCACAAAGACACACAGAATTTCTGCTTGTAAAGTATAACTTAGTTCTAGAACTGACCTCCAGAAGACATTTGCTGCTGAGTGAAATGGATGAGTCAGTCCCAGTGTAAAAAACACCGAAGAATGGAAACATGCTGCACGGATATTGGAGAAGGCAGTAGAAAAAGTTGCTTTAATCACATGGATTATGCGAAATAGTACATATTATATATTATCAAGTCATTCGGCAAGAAAAAATACATATTTTATTAATATAGAATCACTGAGTATTACAGCTATCCATGTGTTTGCTTCCATAAAAGTGAATGAAAAAATAAACATGTTCATACTAGTTGTGATTTTTCCTAGTCCTCCAGTGATACAACATTAAGATTGGTTATGGCGTTTGCAAGGTCTGGCGTGCTTAGTTAATTATGTTGATTTATAAATGAATAGGAAAATTATACCAGGATAAAATTGGCATCCTGATCTTTTTTGTAAATGCCCCTCATAATATCTCCCAGTGCAGCTATTCAGGATCCATGCTATAATATTCTGGCTCAAAGCAATGTAACTGCTGCAGCATCACAGTGTTTTGCCTTCCCCCTGCCCTAATCCCCACTTTGCTTTCCGAATGATGTCTTAGACAAAAATAAAAGCTGTTGCCAGGGCATGATGTTATTTTGACTCATGGCAATTCTTCCTGGATCCATTTATTTCTTCCTACTGTTTTTAATTAAAGCTAAACCTGCAGTTCCCTTTACATTTGCCATTGTGAGATGATGTTCTCCGTTGGCAGGACTCTTTGAAAACAAAAAATTGGACAACTGCAATGTATTGATACTTGTAACCTGATCATTATCAGCACAATTAGACGATTCCAACACCAGCTGGACAGATGCTTAGCATCCTGTCACACAGTCTTGTTAAGATGAAGTTTCTTGGGTGGCCAGCAGTAAATCCCAGCAGTAATTCTTCCCTTTGCAAGCTTTCTTAGCTTCAAAATTGAAACTTTAGGATTCACATTATCGTGAGCAAGGGTGAGAGATTCTGAGAACTAAACTAATCTCCCCCCAAAATAGTATCTTAAGCAAATGTGTAAGCTACCTACTTTGCATGGTTTGTTTTGCAGTTGTTACTACTTTGCACAACTGGATCCACTAGTTGCGGGGTGGGCAGCCTGTTCCATCCAGATGCTGGAATGTTGCTCCCATCTTTGCTAACCTTTCACTATACTGACTAGGGTTGCTGGGAGTTGCAGTTCAGGAACATCTGGAAGGCCACAGGCAGAGCAGGTTGGTGGTTCCAGTGCTGGTGGGACTGTGTATCCATTCCAGATTTCAGTATGATCTTTAAAGGAGCTGAATCCTACCTTGAAAACAGATTAGGCACCATGGATAGGTTCTTCAAAGTTCTGAGTAAAATCTAGGGTAGATACACAGGTCTGCCAACATTGGAGCCAGGGAAGGCTGGTGCCCTCCCACTTGCCCACCCCGTGTTTGTCTCTGAGGGGACAAGGTTCTTTACAAGAAGTTGAAGCTCCACCCTCTCCCCATGCAAAATTTTGTTCAACAAATGCAATTTGTTCTTCCTGTGATTTCAATAGGTACAATCTTACATGGCCTCCTGAAGTATCACCATGTTTTCAATTATATCTGCAACCTCACAGAAGTTAGAAGATTGCTTTTTCCCCAATAAAGGAACAAGAAAATCCAGAATATTAAGGAAATGAATCCATGCCGTTTTTGTAGCACACGAAAGCCTTGTCATGGGTTTGTGGTTATATGAAGATTTTAGTGCACAGCTGTTAGAAGTCAGTCCTGCTCGAACTTTATTTCAATTATGCAAATTTTGCATACACAGCATTTGATATGAATTAAGGCACATCAGAAACAATATGGATTGCAGTTCTACTCTGAAAAAGAGAAAATACAGTCAAAGAACTAAAAATGACAAAGCCATCTGCAAGAAGTGGAATAGCACTATGGTGACAAAATTGGTACCTGGAAAAAAAACCTACATTCATATGCTCTTGTAATTAGTCATAGTCAAGTATGTTATCCACTCATTGAATGCATAAATGTATGTTCTAGTCTTGACAGAGAGGCTAAATTTCTTGGTGACTATGTGGTTGAGTAGCTGGTCATGGAACCAACCAAAGGAGAGGCAATCCTGGATTTAGTCCTAGGTGGAGTTTCCCAGGACATAGCACAGGGTGTAAATGTTGAGCCATTAGGTAAGAGTGACCATGCTGGTATCAGATTTAGTGTAGAATTAGGTGGAAGACTGCTAAAGAGGTCAAACACAATTATGTTGACTTCAATAGAGGAAACATCTAAAAAATGATGGAAATGTTGAAGGAGAAGCTGCAGAGGGGAATCAAAATAGTCAAAATGTTTCAAAGCACTTGGAGATTATTCAAAAACACTAAATAGTTGTACAGACCACAAGTGCAAAAAATCCAGACCACAAGTAGCACAAAATCCAGGAAATCATCAGCATGGTTAATGTGCAGAGTCAGGGAAGCCATTAGGGAAAAGAAAGCTTCCTTCAAGAAATGGAAGTCTTACCCAAGTGAAGGGAGCACAAGATTGCACAAGGGAGAAGCAAGCAGGCAATCAGAGAAACAAGGAAGCAGGTTAAGGGACATATTACTGACAACATCAAAGCCCACTATAAAGACTCCTGTAACTATATCAAAGGAAGAGAAACAGCTGAAGAAGCATTGGATGATAGTGCAATTAAAGGAGCATGGGGGGGGGGATGAGGAGACTGCAGAGAAGCGGGATGAATTGGATGAAGAGCAGATACTTGTCCCCGAATATATGTATTCGGGAAGAGTCTGAGGCGTTAAGACTGATAGTAGTGACAAAGATGAAGTTCTCAACCTTCTTGGCAAACTGTAAGTCAGAAAATCACCTGGTCCAGATGGTATCTGTCCTAGAGTTCTCAAAGATTTCAAGCATGAAATTGCTCAACCTTCTTACCAAAATATGTAATATGTCTCTAAAATCAGTCCTTGTCCCATTGGAGAAAGTCCAATGTAACACCAATTTTTTAAAAAAGGGATCCAGGAAATTACAGGCCAATTCACTTAACATTTGTTCTGGGTAAACTGCTTCTCCTTGAAAGCATTATTAAATATAGAATCAGTAAGCACACAGTGGGACGAGCTCTCCTGGAAAAAAATCAGCATGGCTTCCATAAGGGGAAGCCTTCTCTCACTATTCTGTTGGAGTTCTTGAGAGTGTCAATGAGCATGTAGACAGGGACAATCCTGTAGATGTTGTTTACTTGGACTTCTAAAAGGTTTTTGGCAAAGTCCCTTATCAAAGGCTCCTGAGCAAACTAAGCAGTCATGGAATAAAAGTGGTCCTCTTCTGGATCACTAATTTGTTAAAGAGTAGAAGACAGAGGGTGGGGATAAATGGCTACTTCTCCCAATGAAGAGGTGTCACCATTGGAGTCCTGCAGGGTTCTGTGTTAAGACAAGTAAATTTCATAAATTTATTTATATTACAATTGTAATTTAGAAACTGTTTAAATTGAATTTTAAATTTTATTTCATTAAAATTATTTTAAATTTTAATTTTATTGGATTGTATTAATTTAAAAAGATAAATATATTTAATCCTACATTATTATATTTCTTAATTTTTATTATTTTAGTTTTATTTTACTTCTTATGAAATTTTATATTTATTTTACTAAAATATGCAGTTACTAATAGTTACTTTTATTTAAAATATGTTTATTGATTATTTTATTTTATTATTTCTTGAATTTAAATAATTTTATTACTTTTTCATTAAAGGAAAACTAATGTTACTTATTATCATAATCATTTATCATTTAAAAATTGAAAAACAAACACACAAACAAAAACACTGTGTATAACTGTTAACTGGCTTAATCTTTTTATTATGTGAGCTGCCTACAGCCATTTTGGCCATGATAGGTGGCATATATGAGGATAAATAAATAAATATTGTATAATCATAAGTTAGAAAAAGGAGAAAATTTCTCTTTGTGAATACACCATAGCAGTCAGCTTCCAGATGCAGCCACCCTTCCAACTGCAGGCCAGTGCCTTTCCAGCTTAGCAATGGTGACATACCATGCTAGCTACTGCACAGCTATACATCAAGCTGTTTTAATAAGAGGGAGACATTTTTCTCCCTCTCCCATAACACTGAAATCCAGGGTCATCCCATGAAATGGATCGGTGGGAGGTCTAAGACAGACAAATGGAAGAACTTTTTCACACAACAGAGAGTTGAATGATGGGATTTGCTGCCCCAGGAAGTGGCAGCCAACCATTTGGATGGTTTTCAAAGGCAACTGGGCAGATTCCCTGAAGAGGAGGCTATCAGGGGCTGCTAGACTTGTGGGACAGGTGCTGCTTCCTTCACTGCAGGTGGCCATGGTTGTTGCTGAGCAGCTTGGACAGGTGGAGGTCCCACACCCACCCGAGTGAACTTCATGGCCCAGTATCCCAATCACCTGGGTCCCAGCCTAGAATAATTTATACTCAATCCACAATATCTCTACTAGATCTCTACCATAATTTATATATGTTTAAGGCTGCAATCCAAACCTCACTTAGGTGGGAGTACATCTCAATGAAATTACTAGGAGTTACTTCTGTATAGATATGTACTGAATTGCACAGATTCCTCCTGTCTCCACACTGGAACTGCTCAAACCAAGCCTTTGAAAAGTTCAGTCTTTCTAGGATACTTTAAGATGACCATTCAAAAGTGCAGCTATGGATGCACAGTAATACAAAATACTGATGATGAGGCAATTGTGAGTTAAGTTTCAATGCTTGTTTGCCTTCCTTGGTTTATTGCTAATCTGTCTTTATGCTTTGGCAGACACTGTGCTGTCTTCAGATCCTTTGTTTTCAGCAAATGCCATTATTGCATGTGGAATTTTCTAACAAGGTAAAAAAGAATAAATGAACAGAGAGCATCTGATCAATGGACAGTTCACACGCGGCTCAAAATTTTTACCCTGCAAAACAGACAACACACGAAGAATGGCCTGTTTGAGTAAATCACTGTCACAGTTCTTAATTTGTGACAGCTATTTTCAATCAAGACAAAAAAAGAAAACACTTTTAAAAGATTGGCCCTGCAAACTCTCCAGGTGGCATAAACTCTGGCTACAGAAATTTCCCTCCAACCAGGTCTGCAATAAATTCTAGCTTGTCTTGCTTGAACAATGTTTAAATGGAATTCATTTTAAACTGTCTGGAGACTTAGAACTAAATGTTTTAAGGAGACCTTGTTCAAAATTTGCATCATTAACAGCTGAAGTAATTTACATCTAACCTGGACAAGTGAAACATTACATTACACGTGGAAACCATTAGAAAAGATAACAATGGAGCATTTCTGAGGTATAGTACAATTCTGTCTCATTCTTGTTTCATTTAGTTTTCTAATATGATTAAAACTTCTTCCCAATTGCAAAAGGGATTAAAATGGCTATTTCCTACTAGGATCTGGAACAAAACTGTTTAGAGTTTGTGGCATCTGGAGCTGAGGTGACTGACCACTCATCTAGATCAAGCCATGAGGTGAAGATGAAAGGGCCTGTATGCTATTTCTTTTCTCTGAGTCATCTGCCCCACATATGGAGCACACATATAAGGGAATAAGGATGCTAGTTAAGGGATGAAACCTGGCTCATGGAGTTGTTGCATCTCAGTCACGGAAGGCTTTGATCTCTAGGTCACTGCTGGTACAAATCCAAACCAGGTGGCTGGTGAAATGTGAGAATCATTACAGCTGACAGCTGTTGCTTCCTGACCTGGAGCTGATGAAAAGAGCCTTCAGCCTTGCTCACAGTGGGTACATGTTTTATTTTCTGTTGCCCTAGGAAGCTGTAAACCCAAAACTGTCCAATCTATTTTTTAAAGTTATAACTGAAATCCACCACAGTCTGCATACAACACCACAGTTTCTGTTTGTTTTTTGTAATCCTGGGTTGACATGATGGAGCCAGTGTCCTAGCGGCTGCGACTCAAAAGCTCCTCTTTGGCTGTCCACTACAACCAGATATAGCATGAAGTGCCTGGTAGTGCCTAATCTTGGAAGTTAAGCAGGATCAGTCTTGGTTATAATCTGGATGGGAGACTTGAGTTCTGCATTGAGCAGGTGCTTGGACTGATGGCCTTCTTGGCCCTTTCCAAGTGTGTGATTTTGTGATTAACTCAGGGATGATCTCTCTGTGGATTCTTTACTGTGACATCTGAAACAAAAACTGCCTTCTTCTCTTCTGACAAATCAGTTGGAATCCAGGATTTAACAAAGAAGTCTAACTCTGGCTTATCAGGGAAGAGGCAAGTGAGGCAAGTATTTGATTTCCTTAGATCATAAAATCAAAACAAGCCAAACAAAAACAAAACAAAAACACTCCTGGGTTGCTGTTGCATGTGAACTTGGCCATATGGGGTTAATTAATACAAGCCAATCTTGCAGGAATGTTGTAGAGATTATTGCAAAACACTTTGAACCCACAGAAGTGTCTTAGAACTTATTAACTTATTATTATTGAGAGCCAGTATGGTGTAGTGGTTAACAGCACTGGACTAGGACTCAGGTGATCTGGGTTCTAGTCCCCACTCAGCCAACTAGGTAATTTTGGGCCAGTCACAGACTCTCAGCCAAGCCTGCCTCACAGGGTGGTTGTGGTGAGGATAAGACTGAGAGCAGGAGGAAGGGAATGATGTAAGCCACTTTAAAAATGGGATATAAGTCTAATAAATAAAATAAAAATAAACAGAATTACTCTTAATTGCTGGAGCTTTCTCATCCAGTCTTGAAGGTTAGCACAGATGTTCCTATAAAGAGAACTTCAGCAAGATTTACGCATATTAGTAAGTAGTGTGCATAACGCCGGGAGGCTAAGTGTCCTTAGCAGTTGATTAAAGCACCTAAAGGAGAATACTGCTGTCATTTTTGAGGGCACCCTCCAGCACACACCTCTATGCCTGTTCCATAAGTCATTTTCCTGCTACTAGCAACAGTCGAATGGCTTGGCCTTGATACTTCCCATAAGATGCCTGGTTACTTTATGACACACTGATTGCCCTATTAATATATTACAGGCTATTACAAATGCAGACTTTTCCATAATACTCTGAGAGTCATATTACAGAGAATTTCATTTCAAGAGCCTCACTAAGCAGCAATAATCTTTTAACCTTTGGCATCTTACAAGAAGATAAGGGATTTTATCTCTCAAACTGAGCAATTTTAATAACCCACCATTAATATCCATTTATATTTATTACTCTTTCATTAAAAGAAGGACACCAAAATCTTAATAAAAATAACTTGGCACTATATGTCACTTCAGTTCTTGTCTCTTAAAAAGTCAAAGGCCTCAAAAGCCAAAGAGAATGTACTCTAACTTCTTCTCCGCCACAGACAAATTTCAGCACCACAGGCACAAAATGTTGCCTCTTGCTTTTTGCCCTTATTATATCAAATGTAAGCAGATTTTCATTAAGTTCACTGGGAAGGAACACTGTACTTTAGCTGCAGTCTCTTTTGGTGGCTTGGCTTTTCTGCTGCACTGAAACCTGCTGTGAGGCCATTTTCCTCTTCTCTCTTTATGACTGCATTTGATGCCACACCTGACTAATTCGGGCATTTTCTTTGTTTACTTTTGTATCTCAAGCCCTAGAGACTCGTTTATGGGTTGGTGAATTGTGGCTTTCTGCAATTTTCATTAGTAGTAAAGAGCCACCTTTCTGTTTTGAGACTCCCTGCCTTACTGCAAAACAAAGCGTATCAGGTTAACCCAAGTAAGAAAAACAAACAAACAAAGACTAGGTAGAGCACCTACTTTGCATACAGAAAGTCTCAGGTTCAGTCCCAGAGATCTCCAGGTAGGGCTGGAAAGATTCCTGTGTAAAACTCTGGAGAGTTTTGTAGACATTTGTAGGGCATGGGATAGAAAAGCTTTTAATAAATAAAAAAACTCTGGAGAGCTGCTGCCTGCCAGAGTCAACAATATGGGGCTAGATGGTGTGACCCCATCTAAGGCAGCATCACATGCTCCTACTTTCTTAAGGAGTTCACAGGTGATGGATTGGGTTGACTAAATGACCACAAGCCCATCCTTTGAAAAACATTTCAGGTCTCTACCTAACTACAAGTTCTACAAAAAGTCAAATACTTGATACTTTTCATAGAAAACAGAAGGAAGACAAGAGGACATTTCCGTATTTGGTAAGAGGCACAAGGAAGAGGGCAGGGCTGCTGCTAATGGCTTATCCGCTAGCACATACTTGCCTGAATTGCAGAGAGCAAGCCCATCCTGCTAATATGATTGCCTCCAAGCACATTGGCTGGGACATCTTCATTCAAGGGTCAGTGTTCTCTAGAGGCAAGGATTTGACCCTGGACTAGAGCAAGGGGTGTGCCATGCAGAGCCATTGTCCTACTTGTCTTGGACAGTCTGACTTGAAGGGTGGTTCAGGAAAATGTCTGATATAGTTGCATGGGTTATTTGAACAGAATCCCAGGGCTTATTTCTCCCCACCTGCCACCTTCTATCTATTGAGTGAGTAGATCAGAAACAGTAGATAGTATCCAACTCTGCCACAGAGTGATTGCTAATTATGTTGCATCAGCATGAACCAATGCCTGTGCAACTAGTTCTAGAGCTTGCTGGGACAACAGGAAAAAGCAGGGCTTTGTCACTGAAATTTGGCAGTGGCCGAAATGAGGTGTCAAACACTTTTGCCCATTTCCCTAGCAAGAAGTACAAGCCATGTTGCTCTAGCATTGACTTATACAGTGCAATGCTGGAATTCTGTTGCATAGTACCCAATGCCTTCTACCATTGGAAACGTGAGACCATAAGGTAATTCCTCTAGGATTATCTGCAAGAGTAGTACACAAATACTGCTCCTTCTGCTATCACTTTCCTAATATGATATGGGTTGAGTTGCTCCTTTTGTAAGGGTGGAGCACTGGCTTAGAGTAGAAGAGTGGGACTGTATATCCAAGAGAATGTCCATCGACTCTTCTTCCATTCCTTCTTCCATACACATGAACATAAGTAGAATGAGACATGGTCTAGTATGGTATGCAGATTTTTGTCCTACTTTAGTGATCATTTGAGGCATCAGTGATTTGAGGCTCAGCTGCCCTGTTAGTCCCCAGTATTTACAATATCTCCAGGTCTTGTCTGTTGCTAAACAGCTGAACACATGTACATCAGCTATAAAACACATGATGAAAAATTCAGTTTTATCAGAACTAGTTATTGCTAGACTGACTCAGGAAGGTGGCAAAGTCTGAATCCACACCAGACCTAAGAACAAGTCCTACACACATTACAAGGACAAGTTTTGAGTCAAGCATTTTTCTTCACATGCTAATGCTGTCTATGGGATGAGCTGGTTGAACCACTTGAACCAATACATAAGGGTCTTTTTGAGAGATTCTACCAGTAAAAAATCTGCTTCTAAGATCTTATCTCAAGAGAGAGAATCTTTCTCCATGACCTCAGAGGACCTAGTTCTACACAATTATGTGTTCTCCTAGGTTTTCTTGGAGCCAAGTCAAGTGCTTTCAGCGTGCTACTTTGGTATTCAAATTCCTGCCTCCACATTTTCTACTGCACCCTATGATGCTATATGAAATAGGTTCCTACTATAGTTGCTTGCCTCATTCTGTCCAAGGACACTTTGTCCTCGTGTCGCTGAAATGAGAACAACTGCATTATTTGACTTGCCAACAAGACCTCTCGCGTACATATTTATACATGTATTTCTAATAGCTATTTCAACTGATGGGAGAAGCAGCTGCTGTCAGTTTTGCATTTGAGATGAATGAAGTTCAGCTGTTAACTATGGCTTTTACAGAGCCAACTGAGATGGTTTATCTTGTATCTTGTTTGTATTGCAAAACAAACAGGTGAACAGCAGAGCCGTTCTTATTGCCTTAATAAAAGTCCAAGCATGGCTTTAGAATGTAGGAATGTAAGCCTTTTAACTCATGCTTATGTCGAGAAATTATGTTTCTCAATGCTGTGTTCTGCCAACTGCAATTGCTTGGAATACATAGCAGTTATAATACAAAAGTTCTCTATCATTTGGGTTTCCTTAACTTGGTTCAAGGTACCTTTTCTAGCAAATATTGCATGCATTTCAGGAGGGATATTAGTGGAAGAGATTTCTTGGGATAGAAAGTACAGATTTCACACCTTGACAGGAAGAGACAGCTATTTTTCCTCTCTATGAGAAATGAGGAAAAAGTAACTTGGAATCTTGTGCAATGGTGTTTAGTCCAGCACAGGCCTCCGAAGCAAAAACAAAACTGATTTCCAGCTCAAGTTGCGTGATTCAGAGAAGAAAAAGTCCTACAACTCTCAAGGTGCCTCAGCCAGCATGTTTGTTTGGGAATTCTAGCAGTTGTGTAGGACCGTCTTTTTACACAGGATTGTACTCTTAGTTAACTATAGACCATAAAGAATGCATATGAAAGAACAGGAGGGAAAGCAAAGTAACAATTACCATTTGCTGTGTGGAACCTGGGAGGCCAGCATTTTGTTCAATGACGGGCTTTGCTCAGGCTTGCAGCGTAACTCCCCTCTAACACCTAATCTGGGGGTCTAGTGAATGGTTTTTGACAAGTTACTGCAAATGGCCCTAGTATTCCAATCAGCACTGGAATGAAGAACTTTGGGCTATGAGATGTTGGTAGGGCATGAGGGCTGAAAGCTGCAGCCACAGGCTTGTTTCCTGCCTGATGTCAGCAGTCCAGGTGTAAAAACAAACGCACAATACACACCTAATCTAGTTTCAACTTTTGATCCTCTCCTCAATATCATTCCACAGCTTGGTTAGAAAATGAACATGAGAAATAACAAAATCAGAGGCAGCATATATGGGCTCAGGCCATAAGGGACCAATTTTTGCACTGTTTTGAACAGTGCAGCCTGTCCAATTTTAATTGATAGCTAAAGGCACGATTCAGTGCATAACAAAAGCGCTCTAAGCACAGAGAAAAAAGGCAGGACCTCAGATCCAAACTTTAACTAAGGGTTATCTTTTCTGTCTTGTTTGCACAAAGCACAAACAAACCAAAATCCAAACACCCAAAATGGGGCAAAACCATTAAATTCAAAGTGTAGAAATTTTAGAAGTGGGTTTCTTTTTTCTTTTTGGCTTTATTCCACCCAACCCTTCTTTCCTACTGATGTTTTAACTTCTATGCTTCAGACCTTAAGGAGTTTGTGAGTTTTATAAAACAGAATATTTTATATTCACAAAAGGGATAGTTTCATATTTAATGTGCTTCATTCAAGATGACTGACAAAACCACTATTTCTGACACCGAGCATAGAAAGTGCAGGGAAGAACACCAAGAAGGACTGTGTGCTTTTCTTCCAAATGATGTTCCACAGCCTCATGACCATTTTAAACCCAACCCATATTTAGAATCCGTGCTCATTAGCCATTGGTAACTGTGCTGTTAGTTAAAAGCCTGTAATCCTCTTAAAAGTGATAGAATTAGATTGCTTTGACAAAATCATGGATGGCTCTGATATACTATGGATATGAAGAAATATAATGTTCTTTTAAAAAGAAACTCAGTCAGCCATGATGTCCTTTGGGTTAAATCTGCACGGAATTATGCACATGAAGAGCAGCTCAGTGGCAGCAACTTGTCATTAAAAGATAAAATCACCTTAATACATTAGGGAAAATGTGTGTAGAGCTACTTCTGTTTGATCTGAGAGGAAAACAGCCATAATTCATGCTATGTATAATTTAACAGAGGGTAAAGGCTTTGCCAGTGCAAACCCATATTTATAATCTCACAACAGAAGTTTACAAAATACTGTATTTTGAAATGTTAAAAATCCCATTATACTTCAGTATAATGCCTCTTTCTTCTGGCTTTTACATTTTTATGAAATAGCTATTGATCTCCAGCTTCAAGACAACAGATGGAATGTCTGGAACAGGGTGTTTGTTGTCATAACAACAGGAGACGAGCGCTCTATTTAAATTATATAGGCCCTCTCCTCCCCATAAAGAAACTCTCAGTTATTTGAACCACCCAGTGATCAAGTTCACAGTGCAACGTAAGTAGACTCATATTAGAGTAAACAATATTCTGCCTTTGCCAAGTATCATCTTAATACATGAATGTTACCCAATGATATTTTGATGGCTGTATAGCAGACACTCTCTGATTGCAGAAATATAGATGATCCATTGATAGACAGACAGAACAAATGGATATGTTCTTTCTTTGTTAGGGTGCAGTCTTAGGAGGACTAACTGGAGAGTGTTGGGAGCTGTAGGACTCCAAAGGATTGCACCTTTACTGATGCACATGGCTTTAAATATAGCAGGGTTGGGCATGGAAGCTCGGTGAGTGGCTGCAAGAGAGAGGCACTTCCCATTGTAGCACCCTGTTGATGGAAAGCCCTCCTTGAAGCCTGCCACCTACGCCATTATCTCTCCAGCTCTGGACACAGACCTTTCTTTTCTCCCAGATGTTTTAGAGACCCAGTCCTAGGTTTTTATGGCTGTTGTTCCTGTGCAGTTTGCATTCGATGTTGTATTTTTAACTGCTTGTATTGTGTTTTGTCTCTTAATTGCTTGGCATTTGTCAAATTGAAAATATAACAAAATAATACAGTTCAGTTTTTCGACCCACAGTTAAGAAAATAACAGGAACTGAAGATGTCATGGTGAATAGGGCTTTGAAGTTTAAATTAGCTTTATCTGAGAGACAGAGAAAGCTGTGCACTTGACCAAATGATTTGTTTGATCGGCCCTTTAGGAAAAGGGCCCTCTGAAACTGCCATACTGGCAGAAGGGGGCAGGTTTGTGAAGTCAGAAAAGGTGCCCCAAATTCTAGTTTTATGTAGCTTCTGCCTGCTAATAGACTTTCTTAGCACATTACCCTGCCTCTGTGTCAGGGAGGGCATTTCATTGTGGTGAGCTGCTCCTGGCCCTCATGAAATTACCATGGTCTAAAATCTCACCAGACCCAGGATCTCCGAAGTGTTGTACAATGTAAAATGAGCAATGAAATGTGATGATAAGGTCCTGTCTCAGGTGATTGGACTTTAAGTGGCTGGTGCATTTAGCTCTTAGTTCTATCTATTACACTAATAACTTTCTGGGAGGTTCACAACAGTTCTAACCAGACATGTGGGCTGCATCTGCAAGAGAAGTGTCCAAGGCCTGGCTCCGTGGCCTACACAGGCTTCCCTCACTCAAAGTAAGTATTACTGGAGCAATGTCCTTATGAGGAAAGGCTATTACAACATCCGGGACAGTTTAGTTTAGAGAAAATGTTAATAAGGGGAGACATGACAGAAACATACAAAACTATACATGAAAAAGGTAGATAGGAAGACATTTTCTCCCCTTCTCTCATAATAGGAGAAATCAGGGTCATCCCATGAAGGTGAGTGGTGGCTGATCTGTCCTCCTCCTCATTAGCAGGCTTGCTTTGTCTTCTCACAGCGTCTGCAGCTGAGCAAGGCTGGTCAACTGCCTGGCTCCTCTCTGGCTTCACTGGCCTTGGCCCCTCAGCTGTAGGTGCCAAGCCCTGGACTCGGTCATCCCTTGAAGGCCCTTCTGCAGGAGGCATGGGTCCACCCTACAGAAGGGGATCTAAACCCCCAAACCTCAGTGCTGTAACATTCCTGTCTATGATCCTAAGGCTGCAATGCTATACACACCTACCCAAAAGCCCCACTCAATTCCATGGGAGGTACTACAGTGTTCGCACTTATACAAATATGTATATGTGAAATACAGCACTATGAATCTTATACATCCTACAAAAGAAACACATGTGTAACTTTGTTATAAGACCGGCAGTTGCTAAGCAGTGGGCTGCATTTCAGACATAAATGTGGTTACAGTAACACTAGTGATCTGGAATCTCAGAGTTTATTAAAAATGTCACACTGCATTGTGGTACCAGAATTGATTTACAGCAGATTATTTCTCAGCCAGCCTCAAATGAATGCTCTGCTAGAAACATTTTACTGTAAAATGGGGACGGAACTGTGGCGTGCAAGTTGCTACCAAAAGAAACAAGGCTGGTTTCCCTGCCCTCATTGCTGGCGGATCTCTAATCACTGGATTCTAAACACAGGAAAGGCAGTAGCTGATTTCTAAAAGGACTGCTGATGAGGGACCTGGAGCTTCTGACCCACAAGCCCCAACATTCAATTGCAGATTGTGGTGCGGCTACGTGGTGTCTCCATGGATACAGGAGTGCATTCTGAACATTCTTAGGAACACTCTCTTCTTGATTATCATCATCATATGTTCCAGGGGTGAGCCTCTTGGTAAGCCCTGACACAAATTAAGCTGCAAGAAGGGATGATCTTCAGTTTGTGCATTTCTTTAGTAGGAAAAAAATATGGTCTACACTGACATGAATACAAATGGAATAAAAGGAAGTAACTCCCACTGATTTAAGTGAAACATCCATAGAAGATGTTCCTGGTGGGTTTTACTAATTCCAACTTGCTATGTTTTCAGGCATTTGCAACACTGGATGGTCATGGGTGACAACGATAATCTGGATCCTTTCCAGTGTTGCTTCCAGCCTGGTTATGGAACTGAAGTGGCTGTGGTAATCCTGTTGAATGATGTCTCTAGAAAATGGCCTAGGAGTATTATACTGCTGGTTCTCCTGGTCTTCTCAGGGACTTTCAACACCACCATGTGCCAGTTGAGACAGCTGACTGATTTAGGACTGGGAAGGTACAGTGCGTCCTGCACGAATGGATCCAGAAGGTGCTGTTCTGGGACTTGGCCTTTGGAATACTTCAGGTTCTCTCACGTGTGGTGTTCAACATTTATATGGAAGAGTCAAGAGAAATCAACTGAAGGGTCATAAGTATGCAAAATTCATGCAGTTCTGCATCTCTTTTCCATCTACTAATCCCAGGGAAGTTGTGGAAACTCAGCATTGTTCCCTGGAGGCAGTTATCTCACGAATGAGGAATGGTGAGCAAAATGAAACTTAATTCAGATAAGATGGAGATATGGTGGGTTGAGGAATGTGCTGATTTTGATGCAGGGGTGCAACTGACACTGGATGGAGTTGTACTACCCTGAAATACTAGATTTACTGCCTGGCTGGACATTCTTCTGGGCCCAGTGCTGTTGATGAAGGAGTTAGGAGTTTGACAGAGGGCATGTCGCATTGACGGCTACTGTACTAACGCTGATTTACCAGCTGCAACTCTTTTTAGAGAATGTTGTTCTTGTCCTAGTTACACTTACATGAGACTTTTACAATATGCTGTACATGGGGCCGTCTTTGAAGGTCGTTTGGAAGACTCAGTTGGTGCAGAGTGACTGCCTGGTTGCTTATGGGGCCTGGACAATCAGCACCTATTGCAGAGGTTGCCCATTTGTTTCTAGGCCCAATGGGTATTGTTGCTAATTATCTTTAAAGGTTTAAATGGCCCAGGAGTCAATGATTTGAAGGATCATCTGTACCTGTACAAGTTTGCTTGAGCCATAGGATTGTTCTCTGGGAGCTTGCTTGGGAGCCTGCCATCAAGAAGCCTTAGAATGACAGGTCCTACAAGCAGGGCCTTTGGACAGCTAGGCCAATGCCTTTGGAATTCCTTCCCTAGACAGGTATGCATTGCCCCTACTCCGATGTATTTTTTAAAAAATGGCTGTCTAGATAAAATGCATGGTCTAAGGCATGGTGGTGGCATGCTTCATTCCATGCATGGGATGCTCAAAAGCATCAAATCTGGAAGCTTACATGCCAAAAGAGGGACATTGAATCACGCCCTAAATAACTCCATTTGCATTTGGAACACCAAATTGTTCTTCCTTCATTAAATAATCTGTGTGACCAATTAACTGGCAGCATTTCAGAAACTAGCCCTTCACAGCCAAAATCTCTGCTGGAGAAATAGTTATGTGATATGACCAACCTCAGTTCTTCAGCATAAAGCAAATGGAAAGAAATACTGCATTAAACATATGTGCTGCACAAGCTGAAGGGCATTTGTAACCCCGCAAGGCTCCACATTCCAGCTCCAAACATCTCATCACTTCAGAGGGCAGTCCATAAGACCAGCGGAGCCTGTCACACGTAAGTGGGACCGTTTCCTCTTAATCAGCACACAGCACATCAGCTCATAGAATGAATAGCTAAATAACTTTGCCACTCATTTTCCCAAAGATGTCATTACAAAAATTCATCTGCAGAATGTTGTGTGCACTTGAGGGAAGGATAAGCACTGTAATTATGTATTAAACCTTTTTTCGTAGCATGAGTCTGCCATAGAGCATGAAATGGCTATTATTAATCGTTTCAAGGCCCTGCAATTGTTGTCACCTATTTTCTATACAAGGTTATCAGAGTACAGATGGAGCAGTTTAAAAAGTACTTTTGTCTGTGTAATTGTATGAATATGGCTGTAGTGTGTGTATCTTTTGTGTAAAGATGCATAGCAGAGGAAGACTAATATCTGTGGTTATACAGAAAGTTTAATCTGCCATTCTTCTATATACATCAAGTGATATGTATATGAATTAGAGCAGCTGATGGAATGCAGGGACAAACAGAACTGCTTCTATGAGGAGGAAGAAACAAGAAGAACTACACAGGTTATAAATGAAAACATGTGGGATAAAAAGGCAGAGATGCCAGGAGTTCAACCATGACTGTGGAACAAAAGGCGCTTTTTCAGCATTATAGAAAGACAGCTTTTTCATTGAAATGAATGCAAACACACACACACACACACACCACACACACACACACACACACAGAGAGAGAGAGAGAGAGAGAGAGAGAGAGAGAGAGAGAGAGAGAGACTGAGAGAGAGCAAAAGCGTGTGTGCTGGAAGGCAACCCCCTCCTTCTGAGGTATTTGCTGTTATCAGTCTATCTCAGTAGCATAGCAGAGAAAAAGTGTTGAGTGATAAACATAAAGCAGAGGCAAGAGTGCTGTAGAACGAAATATATTCTGATGGTACATTAATTTCATTCTTTTTAAAACCCATTTTTCACAAGGAAGCTAGCTGCTAGGAGGTGGAATGGAAAGTTGTGACACAAATTTGCCTCTTAAGTCTTTCCATCTGGCAAAGTTCTTGCACCAAGCAAATATCCACCAACACTATCCAAAATAGACTCATTGACCTTCTGCATTTTTCTCATAATCTGCAAAACTCTCCAAAGCTGTGAGTTTTTTTATAGCAAAGCAAACGGAATATTATGAAAAGATCCTCATTAGTCTGATTCTAACAAAGGCATTCTAATAGAAGCCTTTGTGCCAACATGTTGTAGGTTCTGACTGCTAGAGAAAAGGAACGTTTTCCCAGCTAAAACTCTGGAAAGGCCAGCAGGTGTTTTAGATAAGTAAGTTTGGAGAATACTGTAATACTGTCCATGTGTTCAGCTTATGACCCAAAGGAGTCAAAATAACTTAAAATATTGGGAGAAGTAGACAGGACATATGAAAGAGAAACAGATGTTATCCTGTTTGGGAATGGAAATGTCCTCATCTATTTTTTCCCAAATTCCCAGCTATCATTTGACAAAAGCATGTTTGTACACATTTCCCAAATGTATACATCTTTTAAAACATTTTGTAATTGTTACAGAAATAGCATCAAAAGCTCAAAAATGTATGGACTTCAGACAGCAGATCGTGTTTGGGTCTGTGATTATGAACATGCGCCCAGAGGCACAGAGGCATGAACAGGATGAATTCTGGCAAAAAGAGAAAAAAAAACTCAAATGAATTCCTCACTAATCCCCAAGAACAAACAATCTCAACATCCAAATAAAAATATGAGTCACATAAACAGCACCGTAATAGCACCATAATTAGAAGTGTCACAGATGGAGGTCGGAGATGATTCGCAGCATCTCTAGATGAGATTCTCTTTATTAGACATATGGGACTCCTTTCATAGAATGATAGAATGATAGAACTGGAAGGGGCCAGAAGGCCATCGGGTCCAACCCCCTGCTCAGTGCAGGACACAGAGTTAAACCATTTCTCTCAAATGGCTGTTCAGTTCCTTTTTGCATACCTCTCGTGTGGAAAATCCCACAACCTCCCTAGGCCATTCCATTGCGGTACTGATCTAACAGACAAGACATTTTCCCTGGTATCTAGCTGGAACCTGGCTTCCTGTAATTTGAGCCCATTATTCTGTGACCTGAACTTTGGGATGATCGAGAAGAGATCCTAGCCTTCCCCTTTGTGACAGCCTTTCAAGTACTTCATATATTCAAAGAATAGTAGGGTTGGAAGGGGCCAAGAAGGGCATTGGGTTACACCATCCTACTCATATAACTGGCTATTTTCTTCTTGAATGCCTCTAGTGTGGAAAAGCACACACCCTCTCTTGGCAACTGGTTCCACTGCTGTATTGCTCTGACAGTTAGGGAAGTCTTGCTTGTGTCTAGCCTGCACCTGGTGTACTGTAGCTTAAGTTCACCGTGGAGTGCGATCCTGTCTCCCCTCAGTCTGCTCTTCTCAAGGCTAAACTTGCCCAAACATCTCCTCAGAGGGCTTTGCTTCCAATCCCCAGATCATCCTTGTTGCCCTCCTCTGAACCCTTTTGAGCTGGGGCAGCGGCTTCTGATCTGCTCAGCTAAGATTCAGGAACGAGAATGAATCTCCCCACCCACACAGCTGCTGCTAGCAACCAAGCGGCTTCCTTTCAGTTGCTGATCTCAGGACATGCTGCCTCCAGTTGCAGCTCTCAGGAGCACATGGCCTCTGAAAAGATTGTTGCTGGATAGTCCAGGCCCCACACCCCTTTGCCTCTGCCTTTGTCTCCTCTTCCACTACAACACCACTGCCAAACTCCTGTTTGCTCTCGCTGGTCACTCACTCCCTGGGAGCTTGGCTGCTCGTATCCCAGAGTCCCTACACCAGCTGGGACAGCTTCCTCTGAGCTGATCTGCTCTCCTAGGAGTCAGGAACCAGAAGCCCTCCAGTATCACTACAGATTTAGTATTGCTATGGCAGAAGAAGTCTGGGCTTCCCCAAATGCTGACCTTCCAGGAATTAATCACTTAAGCTCTTTTATTTTCAGATCACTCCCCACTTTGCCTCCATCTTAAATCACTTCCTCCCTTATAAGCAAACTGAGCTTCAAGTGCATTTACTTTACACCTCCTTTTACCGACACTGTGCCTGCTTTCAATACATTTAGATTCTGTGAAAAGAGAGGCTGAGCTTACTCTGTGTGTAAAAAGAACCCAGTGCCCCAGTATATACTGAATGGATAAAAGGCGGGATAAACCTAGCTCTTCTGACTTTGGACTTCAGGAGCACTCTTGTTTTGTCCCGGCTGAGAATCTAGTCAAGTCACATTCTGAATTACAAACAAAGATAAAACAATCCATACTACTCTCCCTGCTACCACACACCTACCTATGACACATTAGCATGACTAATATTCATGAACCGTCCTGTTGTACACGTGATTCCCTATTGCTGAGCACCTGCTTTGCATGAAGAAAGGCTCAGTGCAGCTCCTGGCTTCTCTAGGGAAGGTTCCCTACTGGGAACCTGGCAGACTTGCTGCCAATCAGGGTTGACCCTCTTGAGCTGGGACCAGGGTCTGCCTCATTAGGAGGCAGCTTCCTCTGTTCCCATCAGGTGGTTCCCTCCAATTCCAAGTCACCGAATCGCTGTGAATGCAGAAGTTCTATCAATGTCTGGGTTGGAACTGAGAAGGAATGTGGACCTTGCAGCTACCTGTGGCAGGAGTGTGCAGTACGTCTCTCAAATCAGGCGATAGTTCTGAGTTGCTGTCTGGCCACTGTTGATACTATTTCTCATGTTTCTCTATTGCTTTTCTCAGATCTTCCAATGAAGTTATAGAGATTTCAAAGTATAAAAAGTATTAGCAAACCAGAACCCCTTAGAGATTCCTGTTGGAATAGTTTGGTGGCATACAAATGCAAAAATAAATACATACATACATACATAAAACATAAGAAAACACTGAAAGTGACATTAAAAACCATAACTATGCATAATTATATTATTATTATTATATTTCAAACCCTTCTCAATGGATTTATTGATTAATTCACCTGCTTGCCTGCCTTCTAACTAAAGAGTATCACCCTTTATTTATTCCATTTATATCCCTCCTCTTCCTTTAAGGAGCCCAAAGTGGCATACACAGTTCTCTTCTTCTCCATTTTATCCTCACAACAACCCTGTGCGGGTGGTTAGGTTGAGGGTCAGTGAGTGGTCTAAAGCCATTGAGCTTCATGGCTGAGTGGGGACTGGCAGCCAGGTCTCGCCAGTCCCTGTCCAACACGGTAAGCCCTACACCATGCTGGTGCATCCTGGTCTTGGAACTGGCCTGTGTCTCATTTACATTAATTTAAATACACAATGCATGCAGTTCACAACCATTGGGTCAAAGTTCTGAGAGACAGGGCAGAGCTCCTTGAAGTTCGGTGCAATGACAAAAACTCACGGAGCACACACAAAATACCGCCACCTTTCACTAAAGATGTTGACAGCCAAAAATGTGCTTTGCATTCCAGTACCTCGCCAATTAAATACTATTCAGTGGGCTTCACATGAAGGCTTTTGAAATACCCAGAGACTGGCTCCACTGAATTCATGACAATTGTGGTATTCAGGCTAAAGTGGCTCTGAGGTGAAATATATCTTTCAGGGAAATTACTTTCCATTTCCACTTAAAGGAAAGAAGCATATTCACCAAATGTGATACTGGTTGCAGAATGTTTATGCTAAATGCTTTGATCCTTTACACACTTACCTGGAAAAAAGTCTTACTGAACTAAATGGTGCTCCTTTTTTAGTAGCTATGAATAAGATTTCACTCTAAAGAAATGTAGTATTTTGAGCCATAGCCGTGAAAGGCTGATGTTGGCAACTGGAAAAAAAATCTTTCATATGCTACAGTACGATATGGAAATGTGGACGATAATCATTATCACATTTATAGTCTCTAAGCAGACCCCTGTGGGATCTTATTATTATTCTCATGTTAATGACAAAGAAATAGCACTATTATTTATTAAGCATATCAACCTACTATGAGAGGTACCAAGTATATTTTAAAAGATGAAAACCCATGCCTCTGCAGCTTACAATGTTTTTAAAACAACAGTGTTTCAAACTTATCCCAGAAGAAAAAGGGAAAAAGGGAGACAGAAATAGAAAAATAATGCTTTCTCCCAAACTATCAAGTAGAACTTCTCCGGTTCACCTGACATCTACAGTGGCTACCTAGGTCCAATGTTTTTCAACTGTGGTGGCTTCATATAGTCCTCTCACAGACTCTGCCCAATCAGAATTCACATGAAGGTGGACAGTCTAAAACTGCCTCCCTTTTCCATTTCTGTACTGCATTTTCTCTTTTTGCTTCTGGTATGTGTGAGTTGTTCCTGCACATGAAGAGAGAAGGCTTTGAGTCTAAACTCTTTCATGAGATTTTAGGTTTTTCAGTAATGGCGGTGTGTGGGGGTGTGTGTGTTCCTTTCTACTTTTTAAATTTAGTTTTTGCTTTTACACTAGCAATCCCTAAGTGCATTCAAAAGTGTATGTTTCATGAAGACCATACCACATAGGTACCTAGACACTGGTGTTGGCTCTCGAACACTGGCCTGCTTCAAAATTAATTCATCTTTTTAAATAACAGCAGAGACCAATACAAGCATTCAACTTTAGGGTTTAAAGAACATGCAGAGGGAGTTGTGTAGACACATGGTGGATCCACCTTCTCTGCCACTGTCCTTCTTGCTTGCCATATATCAAGCACGAACTACTGTGAGGAGCTTTTCCTGCCTGTATAGACTCCCTGGACAATCCAGAGCTGAGTTCTACAGTGCATGGGGAGCCCACATAGATAGAAAATACCTCCCTGCTACAGCCCAGCCTCACTTCACGGCAGGAAATGGGAGCTGTGATGGATATTGCTAAGGAGTTTTCTCTACCCCCTCACATTTCCTTTATTTACTCTCTAAATTAGGAGGTGGATAAGATACTTGAGCATAATCTTCTTCATAGTTCTCATGCATCTAAACTGCAGCCATGAAAAAGCCCCAACCTTCTGCAAGATTCCAAGCTTGCAGGCTCTACTTTGCACTTTACTTGAACTCTGAGGTCCACCAACCAGAATCAGGCACAAAAATAGTGGCTCAGGAGGTTTTGGGAGAGGAACACGAATGATAACATGAGGTTGCTGCTGAGCATGTGCTCAGCCTAACTTTTTGTTTTCAGGACCAGAATGGAGCTCAGAGTCCAGTCAAGCAAGACCAGCTTCTAGTCCTGTCCCCTTCTGCCACCCCAACTTTCTTCCATTGCTGTCAGATGGAAGTCAGAAACCCTGAGCAATCTATGGCAAATCAACCAGAGATTAACTCGCACATTCCACTCTCCTTTCCATCCCCTTTTAAACTGCAAAGGTGATTGTCTCCATAGGGATCATAATAACGATCACATGGTGCGGTGCATTTCATAATAGGATGTAGTCAATTTTAAGCATTCTAAATATCATCAGCCAAGCAAACTCTGGAGAAATTAACATGAAGCCCCACAATCAGTGTTGAGACTTATACTGTATCCACTGGATCCAGCGTTATCCCGAAATGGGGAGAAGCCCCTGAGCTGAGAAGGCTCCATCCAGCTGAAAGGGAGAGGCAACTCCATGGATTTCCTTCTCTAACCCTAGTCCTTTGCAGAGGGGTTCCCAACTGCCTTGAGCAGATTTCCAACATGAAGAGGAGGCATCAGTGAAGATCGCTTTTCCTCTACAGCTTGGAAGCCTCTCAAGGACAAACACAGCCCTTCTACCTGCAGGAGATGCAACCTGGGCTCAACCCCATCTTCAGCAGATATTCCATAAAACATACTCTGGCTACTATTATTTGTAAGCTGGAGTTACTAAAGGATTTCCATTCTCTGGTCATGTTTTCTTCTTTCAGAACTCTATGTTTTTTGGTACCAAGAATCTTATTTTTGTTCTGTTAATCGTTTTGAAAGCAACGAGCTGTTGTTTGCCCTCCGATTTCTCTTAAGAACAAATGACTGGTATAGCGCATAATGAAGAGAAGCACTCCTTCAATCAGAATATTGCAAAGTGGGCCCTCCTGCCTTAGCTGTGCATTGCCTTTAAATTGCTGCCTGGTTTAATAGGGCTCACTTGGAATATTTAGAGTGCTTATTGCCCTGTATGGTATAGGAAGTGAATACTTCTTTGTTAAACTCAGAATGTAAGTACCTTTCACTGCCATTTGGTATTTTTTGTCATGCATAATCATATTTGCTTACATTTACATTATGGAAATGTAAGCAAAAATACTTCTTTTTTCTTCATTTTAACAGGCCTTGCACTTGAGGGAAGAATGAGTGGAAAGAGATGGGTGCGGAACCAGCAGAACATTGGCTATCAAATTTTATTCTTTCTATCCAGAAGCAAGACTTTTTGTTCGTTTGTTTTCTCATCTCACTTTTGAATGTAACGTTTTTGCACACCTTCTCCCAAAACTAACAATAAAAAATTATTCTCCAATATGGTTGCTTGATTTAGGGCTGTTTTTTTTCCAGACAAATCCATATCCATGTTTATACAAGGGCAAAACTATACTTTTAATGCATTTCCTGTAAGCAGCACAAAGCTGTTTAGAAACGCAAACAGAAACTTTGAGACCCAGGGAAGTTGGCAGGGAGGCCATTTTTACCCCTTTCCCTTCTGCTGTGCTCCGATAAGAATCTGCCCCATCAAGAGGGTATTTCCTGTTGATCCTAATGGATGCTAATAGGATCTTCCTTCCTGCTGCAGATAACAGCATGAGGGGCACATGGGGGCCCAGCGCTGCTTCTTGCCACAGCAGCCTGGAGCTTGAACGCTGCCCTTCTCGCTGCTGCTATTTGCACTTTTTGCTCTAGTCACATGATTCAATGAGATGTATTAGCTTGGCCAAAAAGTGGTGAAACCTTTTTCCAAAGACAAGATGGAATTCTCCCTCACACAAGTATGCAATTAGAAATCTGGGACTGTTTGGACTCTGGGTCCACCCTAATGTGCTCACCACATTTAAAAACCTTTTGAACTGTCCTGTTTGTTCTCACCCACCCGCCTCTTCCCTGGGCACTCCCTCTCCTTCCTTGATTCCCTTTGTCTTGCTTGCCGCCTGGAGGTTGCTGTGATGTGAAGTAACAGACTATCTTAGTAAGGTGCCTGGGGAGCCTTTCTGGCTAAAGTATTTTGGCTAAAAACATTAGAGAGAACTGATTCATTCACTAAAAAATGCATGTGCCCCATTTTCATGTGAAGCATCTTTCCCAGTTCAAGAGCACAGTGGTGAGATAAGTCAGCCAGAGGCTGTCCTCTGGGTTGTGCAGCCAAGGCCAGCAGTGGGACCACGTAGGAGTGGGCCAGGGAGCTTGTCCTGCCCTGCCCCCTCCGCTCTGGCGCTGGCCACCTGCCCCAGAGGAACATCTTGTTGCTGTCACCCCTTGACTCCGTTGGTACAGTGAGTTCTGCTGCACCACCCACTCGGGTACCGCCGCCATGGTGCAGGGCTGCAGGCCTTGCAGGCACCCTCTGGGGCTCTGGATCTTTGCCTTGCAATCTGCTGGTAGGAGTGCTGCTGAGTGATCTCGCTGATTCATTTCACAGGACCTAAAATCTACACGGAGGTGAATATTAACTTCTCTTTAGTCCACCAACAGGATCGCTAGGCGATAATTGCTGAATGCAGTGGAAGATCACCGTTTTGCAAGCAGTGCTAGACTTTGCTATCTGAAGATATCAAGCTCAGCATTTCCTTTCCCTTTTACAGTTGTTTTTGGTTTTTTGCAGCATTTCTCTTTATTTTTCATTTCTGTGAGTGTGTCTTCCACTCTCTTCTACTTTTTTCCACCTACTTGTTATCTATTTCTCTATTGCCTTTCCCAGTGTGTTGTTTTGCCATGGATGTCAGTAAGAATTATGCCTGCTACAAAGCATAATATATTCTAGATGCACTATTTACTTTAGAAATCATTCCCACACAATTTATTCCCCTTCCTTACAGGATTAAAACATTTTAGAGGTTAACATCCACAGTAGTTGCTCAGTAGTTCCTAATATACAGCACCAACAACTAATTGTCGCAAATAGAGCATTACATCAAAGCTGCAGCAAAATTATGCTGCCTTTTCACGTAAATTCACTGGCATAAATGATTAGGACAAGGGTGAGATCAGTATGAATGTGGAACCCTACTTGCATTTTCTACAGTAAATTTGTTAGCATAGATCTGCTTGCTTGTTGCATACCGAGTCTTAATAATACACAGTATGATACACAGTAAACTGGGCTTCCATCCCTAATCATCAGGGCCTACAGAATTCTCTTGCAGAGTTCTTTCATTTATGCAATCCTATGCATCTAATGCAGAAACACATTCCACTGTTTTTAATGGAGTTTACTCCCTACTTATGTGCTGATGATTACAGACTTTCTAGAAAGGAATCTCTGGAAAGATTAGAGAATTCAATGGGGTGTTACTTCTGAATAGATATGCTCAGGGTCTGCAGTAGTTACATCCTTCCTTTTTTAAAGCAATACTGTCATGACTGGCAGTTGTCTGCTGCTCTTTTGTAGCATTCCTTTTCTGTTTTTCACATTTACACCTTCAAACATTCTGTTTTATTTCTTAAGTGGACCATGGAGGCCCCAGTGGCCTTGCTCAGACTTGTTATTACCATGGCATTAAAGCCAGGCAGAGTGAGAAGAAAAACATTGCAACCAAAATGTGGCAGAAATTGAGACAAAGGGTGAAATGAATGAGAGAAGTAAAACTGTTAGGCTTTGTGATCAGACAAAAGTGGGGTGCTAATGTTAGCTTTCCTTCCTTTCTGTGCTGTAATATGGATGCTGTTTTCTGGTGTCTAAACAGTACTTCCACTCCATTACACCTCTTACCCCATAGAATTATATAATTTGTTCATTTATTTAATACATTTCTATCCTGCCCTATAGCTGAATAATGTAAACTCCCAATTGCCATGGAAAGACTACAGTCTTGAGATGGGACAAAGGACTGCATTAATTAAATAAATTAACAAAATAAAGATCTCTACCAAGAGCTGGTAACAACAGTCAGTAAACAATGTATCTTCCAATTAAAATAAGAACTGGTGATTAACCTTGTTTTCCTTTCCTTGTGCCTTTTTTCCTTTTGTGTCGTATCTTTAGACTGTTAAGCTTGCAGACAGGGACTGTTTTACTTTTACTGATCTTATATAAACTTCTCTGGAAGGCTTTTTCAGCTGCTGAACAAGGGAGAAAGCTTCAAATAAATACATGCAATACTTTTCCGACAAACCTGAATATTGTTATTCAGAGGCACCAAATGTGTCACATCAGCAAAAGCAATTAGTGTGAGTGATCCATCAAATGGACTTGCAAAACATATACAGTAGGTGAGCGTATCCAGTGTTCCTGGAGGAGGCTGCCTGTCCAGCATGTCTGTTGGCCGAAGTGCAACCAGGGCCTATTCCAGCGAGGAAAAGAAAAGGTTTGTGTGTGGGAGGCAGAAAGAGCTGGAGGTCAGAGCATCACTGCTTCGCTCAAATAGAGGCATCACTCACGTAGAGGCATTGCCAACACTTTATTTGAAAAAAGTGTGAACAAGGGAGCGCTGCAGACTAGTAAGCTTGGGGATGGGGAGAAGCAACCAGTATTGATCTAGAAATAGCAGGGAATGACCTCAAGGAACTAACCTGTGTGTTTGACTGAGGGCGGGGGGAACAGAGAGAGAGAGAGAGAGAGGGAGGGATGAACGGCATGAGTACATCACATGCCGAAATTGTTGTTTGTGTATCTCTGTGAATGTGGAAGGGAGAGGGAAGGAGAGAGAATGAAAGACAGAGGGATGAGTAGTTTTAGAGGGCAATTTCAAATGAAAAATGGGGGCTCACCTATGCCTTGTATTCAGGTTCTATGGCAAACCATTCTCCAGTTAGCTCTATCAGTCTGAAAGGGACTGCCCATGGCTATCACTGTGGTCATTTCAAGCACCTATGGCACTTCCACAAAACTCTAAATGTGCCCACTGGTCCAAGCTGGGTGGACACCTTTCTCAAATTATTGTAGATTTCCACATAAAGAACACCAGGAACTTCTAATTTCTGTATAAAATATTACCGTATATATGTAACTTTTGACAAAGTAACATGTCAAAAATGCCATTTGAAAACATATAAATCATTTCCTGGGGTTTTTCTCTCTTTTTAAATAAACCAGCTCTGCTATGCTCTGTCAGGACCCATACCAAGAAATCTGATGAAAGGGCAACTTACCGAAGCAATTCTGTATGCATTTATTGTCCGACTGGATGGAATTGGTATGCAAAACACTGCCGCAGGGGCACCCCCTCCCAATTTGGCACAGTTCCCTGATCTTGCCAGACTGAACTCACACCTGCATCCCACAGCCCCATGAATAATTAGCACGGTTACTTTGACAATGGCCACTCCTAGTTCAGGGAGTGATGTGGGCATCTGGGTACACAGACTGAAGCTGAACCCTGCCCCACCTCCACAGTCACTAGTGGTAACGTGGCAGGGGGAGATGTTGACATGGGCTGTATAAGGGCAGATGTGGGGGTCCTCATGTGTGGGCTCACCAGAAGGATCTGGATATTGGGGCCTCTGGCTGTAATCTGGGGCACAACCATGTATGCTTGATTTTCACTGGAAGATACCTAGCCCATGAGCCAGTTTGCAGACATTTGCATTAGAATATATATTGTTGAGCCACAACACCTGTTGAGCTGCTGCCTGCTGCTACACATTGTGTTTGTGGTCCTCCTGTCCTTCCAACAGTCAAGAAAGGCAGTAGGATACAGCATGCATGATCCTTTTCCCCCTCCCAATAGTCAAGGAAGATAGAAAGCTGGTCAGCATTTTAATTTTGCAGCCAGAAGAAATTCATAAACCAAAAAAGGGCAATCGGTCTAACAACAGACCATGTCAAACAAACGGAATGCCAACGAATGGCACATTATTTCCCCTTTATACAAATGATAAATGTGACATCTGTGGGAGTGCTATCTCTGAGGGGTTCATTACAAACATTGCCCTATCGTTATACTAACTCTCCAAGCCACCACAAGGCAAAGATATTAAAGAGAAGGCAAGACACAAGGATGACAGCTAAGAGGCAATGGCACTCCAGCAAGAACTGTACCATGTCGGATTTCAGAAAAGGTGATCCCACACTTGTAAAGCAGCCAGTGATCCAAGACCATTTGTCAGAAAAGGGATGATAGAAAGTCTGTGGAGGGACAGCGATGGCTGTGTAATCACCTGGAACTTATCATTCCCAATGACACATAAGACATCGGTGAAGGTAGCGAAGACGGAGAAGCAGGAGGTAAAAAGAGGCAGAGAGCTGCACTACTGTTACAGGGGGATTTCGAGGCTCAGAGAATTTCGAGAAAACATTACAAGTGTCTGCAGCATTGATGAGTGTGCTATGCAAAAAGGGAATGAGCGTTTGGCTAGACACGCACTGGAAGGTTGGAAAACAGAGAACCCCAACCTCTGACCAAATGTACATATTGCTAGTGATTTGCGGCAGTCAATGGAAAAGACAGGAAAGGGCAACTCACTCAAACCATGGCACCTTCTTGGCACGTTTCCTAAATACAGCACTCATTTGCATACAGTGATGAGGAATCAAATTGGTCTCCAATCTCAAAAGCAATGATTGCTACACAAAGTGCATTTTCAAGGCTCAGTTAAGATGCTGCTACCAAAAGCCACCCTTATCACATACCTCTAAGGCGACATGACCCAGGGCTCCATGCTGACTCCCTGTGGCACAGAGAACTCTCACCCCATGGGATACGGGGAGAAGAATTTGTGCAAATGGCTTGTATCACAGCCCATGGTGGTCAGGTTCCTGTCCATTTCTCCACCATACAAATGCTGTGTTACTTGTAACATGTACTGCGAAAGTGTTGGCTGAGCATTAAGAAATACACGTATGGGGCTGCCAGGCAGATAATTCAATCACTGCATCATTCTTCTACATCTCATCTCTCCCTCTTTTTCTCTGACTTAGTATGATCTCCCAGCATCTCCAATCAGTACAGGCTAAAATGAGATCTCCATTTTTCTGGAAAAAGCATGGGAATTCCTGCAGTTGCAAAGAATGAAGCCTAGTGTCACAAGCTTCCCCACTTTTTTCTTTATCTGGTTGCAGAATCAGCCTTGATTTGCACCTGCTTTGCTGCCCGTCAGTGGCATCTGTGCCTGGCCATGAGCGTGCCAGTCCCTACTTGGTCAGGGGCTGAGATGCCACTGGTTAGACTACAGAATTGTAGAAAGTATCTTGGTGTCACATTGAAACTAAACATCAGCATTTACCTTAGTTCCTTGAAGGGGTCTGCCCTGACATTGGGAGTTTCTATGGATTTAGGGAACACTGTGCCTTCTGCTCCTGAAATTACAAAACAGAACACAAGGTGTTTATGTTACAGACTGTTAACAGGGGCATGATGCTCAAATTACATATGGCATATTTTACAATTTGTCTGGCCGTAGCCGGAAAATAAATAATATATCCTTATAAATATCCAGAATAAGTATAGTAGGTCTCCTTGCACCCCATTTTGCAATAATTGGCCCACTTATTGCTACAGAAACACACACTATTTTGCTTGCAGGTGTAAAACTGTTTTAAACATATTTCAGCCAGTTCTTAAATGAGGTGCTGAATGCATAAAAATATTCTGCATGTGCTACATTTCAAAATGTAGATGCTGTGTAGTACTATGGAACCACAGAGCAGAATCCTCTTAGGAAAGAGTCCCAAAGAGGGTGATGAATATAACTAGCGCTGCATGACTATTAGCAAAAACAATGGGGCCTGTGGAGCAGCCTCCCCCACCCCGAAGTCTCGCCTTGCTAGGTGAGAGGACTGGCACTGCAAAGTGAGTGTGCACGGGTATGTTGCAACCACAGCCACAGGGCAGCCTCCAGCCATGTGCCGCACCATTTCTTCTTTCTACTACATGAGGAAGAATAAAACAGCTGGCTTTTTAGTGATACGGAAAGGCCTGCTTTTATAGCATTCTTTAAGAGCAAGCCAGGAGACTTTCGACTTCCACTTGTTTCCCTCCACCCCACGTCCACCCTAGTTTCCAGAAACTGATTTCAGCCACTGCTGCCTTTTCAACCCAAATACCCACTCTCAGCGTTCCCTTCCCACTTGCGGCAAAATTGCTGAGGATGAGGCTGCTGTAGTTCTGGGGAAAAGCTTCAGCCAGTCAGCACCCCTGACTGCAGTCATCATTGCTGATAACATATAAATTAAACCGGACTGTCATTTGGGTATGACTTTTGAATGATAGTTAGTTATGGTAAAAGCAAAATGTACAATTACTACTATCATTATTACATTGCATTTCTATCCCACCATGCTTCTCATGTGAGGGATTCAAGGAATTATCCTCACAAGAATCCTCTTGGGTTGGCTAGGCTGAGAGCGACTGGCCGCAATTCACCCAGTGCCCAGTCCAGCCCTCTCCCCACCACGCTACCCTGGCTTCCACCCCTCGCTCTCACCCCACACAAGCACACATGAGTATACCATGTACGCACACAAGCTCTATTCATAGCCACGCAGCCTCTGTCTCCCCCAGCAGGCAGGCCCCCTTTCTCATGCAGTCAGCAGCTGATTGGCAGCAAGAGCTTCTCCTTCTCTGCACAGGGCTGAAGGCTGCACCTGGTCCATGGACCAAAAGTTCCCCATGCCTGCACTAGATGGTGTACTCTGCTTCTAGAATGCAGCCCGGATGATATTAAAAGATGGAATGGAACTTTGGGCCATGAAATATTCAGTATGAAAATATTTCTGTCTGGTTCTCTGCAAGGAAGTCCAGAAAATGCTTCATTATCAGTCTTCCATCGTTAACAAGCAGAAAGAAAACCTTGTCAATTCAGTTGGTAAATCAACAGCTTTTATCTCCTCGCTATGGAAAACATTTCTCCATCTACTGTGAGCAAGCTGAGAAAGAAAAGCCTGTTTCCTCGGGAAGTGTGGGGAGTCTTGCTTCCAACAAAGCAATTGATTTGTGGGATGTGCTTATGTATCTACAATGAGCAAAATTAGGCAGAGGGCAGTTACAATGTGATGTGTATTTACACTTACTGTACATTCCACGGCAATACATTATCTTATTTTATTATTTGAAAAAGAGTTTGATTTAAAACCCAGGCCTAGCAAATCATTTCTTTTGACACTATGTAATTTACCAGCAATAAATGTTCATAAACAGTTTGAGTGGAAAATCCATAAAGCTATTTCAGCTTTATTTTAAGTTCCATTTAATGCCTCTCAAAAATGATTTAATCAATGCATATTCCATTAACTGGCTTTCTGCCCAATAACTTAATTCTACATAATCAATCAGGAATTTATAAAGCATGTGACAGGACCTATCTAAAGTGTGCTGAGTTACTGTAATGATTCACTCTACACTTTTCTGCCACTCGCCCCGTTCCTGTACTGGTGAACCCTGGGCAAATAAATGTGTCAAAATCCCTCTTGTGCATTCAGTTTCTGTGGTAACAATGAGAGCAGCTTTTATAGGAAAGAGATGACTACCGCACAGTTCCTCAGACACACATTTGATGAGAGCACAAACCTTAACACCAGCCTACATAAAGAGAATAGCCATTTGATAACCCTGCTCCGCTGGCTGAGTTCTGATATTCACTGCCACATGGTAGGGATCTTAATGAGTCTCATTAAGCATTCACAGGAGAGGAGGCAGCTAACTTATCAGTCTGCATACCTCCTTTTCCAGGAAGCTCCTTAAAATGTCTTCTTGATGCAGCCAAGGTTCTGTTTCCACTGAACCAGTGCATCTGTTTCATGCCCAGCTAAACATACATCTTTGTCACACAGCCTACGAGGGGTGCAACAGCCCTGACTGCAGCCTTTGACTACTTTTAGAAGTCAAAGTATCAAGACAGGCACTGGCATTATGTCCCTGAGACATGCGTTCCGGATTCTGGACCTGCTAGAACGACTCCTCTGAGGCTAATGAAGTCACTGTGCTGTGTAATGTCTCATAAAATAAAGGACAAGGAAAGCCTGGTCCAAGCTTTACCTTGAACTACATTATGATTAGCAAAACAACCGCTAGAATTTCTGGAAAATCAATAGCTGTGCATGTGTGAAACCTTTGGGGATCCCAGTTCCTTCTTCCAGACACTTCGTTGTTCAAAACTTATTGATGTGTGTCTCATTCTTTACTCATTGCCCGGCCCTTATGTAGTTGGGGATTTTCCTGGTCACCATATTTTGTGAACTAGCTTGAGTTCCTTGATTCTCTCACCAACATTTGTATTTGTTCTTGTTATACATCTGAATGCCCCTCAAGTTGCCAATGTAGAGGAGGTATTGAAAGGAAGAGAAAGGCTAATGAAAGAATTAGTTGGCTCAGCAGACATTACAGCAGTCAGGGAGCAGGGAGGGAGGGAGTTGTGCACCGAGGCTTATCACAAACGCCTGGGTCCCTGCCAAGGACATCAAGTCACAGTTATCACTCTGGACTACAGAGGTGAGAACGGCTGGCAGCTGGGGAAGTGGAGGAGCATGTGCTCCCCTTGGGTTGGCTGCCTGGTGTCACCCCATTAGCAGGGAAAGGGGGCTCCAAAGCCCTGACTCCAGAGGGTCTTTTCACCTGATCTAGTGAGAGGTGTTTTCTCCAAGACCAGCTTCTGAGACTCATGCGGTGAGGACACCTGCATTAGGTAATTCGAAAAGTAGGGTAAACTTTGTTTTATTCCAGCAGTGCACCAGGGGGTCCATGTGCCTGGGGTCGGGACAATAGACAGCCCTGAAGCTTTGTATTATTGCTGCTGATTCCCAGTCCACTCTCCCTTTCTACTTCCTTCAATAAACTTTTATCCTGACTTGGTGCTTGTGTGAGCCGTGGGGCTAAATCTGGTGTCCAGACTGCAGGGAAGGGGCTGGGCTAAGGCACTGGGCAGATTCAGCCCAGCAGTGGGAGCTGGAGAGGGGCTTCTGCGGCCTTCCGTCACACTCAGAGCTGCAGGTGTGAGCCCCTTTTCTATACAGGCACTTTGCATGCTGCTTCTTCCATAAAGCGCATAAAGAAATGGATTTCACTATTGCCCTGCCCTTCACTGAATGCACTCACCATAAGAAATGACACAAACCACATGGTCTGTGCTACCAATGGCAGCTAGTGTATTTAGTGCTATTAACCTTCCATTGACGTTGTAAGCTTGTGAACAGGACAGCATGATTTGCACTACAATCCTTTGCACGCTTACTCAGAAGTAAGTCTCCTTGAATTCAATGGGGCTCACTCCCTATTGTGTGCTCAGGAACGCAGTATTAAAACATGCCTAAACTAAGGTTGCTTCTAGACCAAGTTGAGGAGAAGGACATAGAACTGGCGACGCTGTATGTGTCTCCATTTAAATGGATTCATGCAAACCAGTCCAGCAGAGGGACAATATGTTCTGGTCACAAGTAACTGTAAGACTGTGTTTACGCCAAATCAGGGTTAACTACATGTTAAATGCCAGCAGCAGTGCCTCCTACAGGTAACCGTAGGTGGAGTAGTGGGAGTGTGCCAGCGAGAGCATATATGCTTGCACCATGGACTGTTCTTTCAGTTGTCTGCACGAGGAGCCAGCACCCCGAGCCCCCGATTGAGCCGTGGCAAGGCCTGGACTCGCACCCTCCCTCCTCCCATTTCCCCCTCCCTCACTGCTGAAGGCCACCACTGTGCACCTGTCTTCTTTGCTTATAGCACTGATCAGGTCATCTCGTAAGAGAGTGATCGGATGGGGCTGCTTGCTGTTTCTAAGGTTAGCAGTCCCACTGAGAACATCACTAACCATCTGAGATTGCTTCTATCAAAGCCATGCTTTCAAAGCTGCCTCAGTGCATGTCCTTGAAGCACCATAAACCTGTAACTGTGGCACATTGCTATAAACAGTGATACCAGCAAGCAACACCTTTCATCATCATCATTTCTGTATTGTGCTGTTAACCACTGTTGGGAAAATTTGGATAAATCCTGTCTGAAAAGCATTACTCCTGTGTGCCTTTGCATTGTGGGATCAAATCCTGTCTTCCTTCTCAAAACCAAGCTGTTATTGTTTAAAATGGCATTCCCCCGCTCCTTTCTCTCACCTTTAGCTGTATGCTACAGTAAACAGGCCATTTTAGCCCAAATATCCATTGTAAATAGTCATTGTTGGAATTCAGTTTACAATAATCTTTTGATAGCCCAGAGGGCTTCATGTGCCCTGATCATGCAGAAAGTTTAGAGTCAAGATAAGGGTCTGAGCTTATCATGAACAGTTTCTAGTAGTTTGAATTTGCATGTCTGAGCAGACCTGGAGATGGGTTCAAGTTACTCAACTAAAGTGTCAATACAGGCAATTGGAAATATTTTAATCTCATTGTTACAGTGTGATTGACTGACATTTCTTTATCTGTTCTGTACGTGGTGACCTCAGAATCTTATTGTAATCTCTGCATTGTGTCATCAATTGCCCTGTACCTGTGTACCTATAAATGCCCTGTAATGGTATTGAAGCTTTGCAGCAGAGTTCACCTCTGCCTGCCCGGTAATGCATGCATTATCACGAGTACCGCGGGAACCTTGGGGGTAAAACAATAAAGCCTCAGATGGTCTGGACGCTTGGTCTTTCCCACAAACCCGAGTTTTATTCCCTCTTCTCAAGTTGAGATTCTGGGATTCTGACACCACCCAGAGAGCTTTGGCTATTGGGCAGTACGTACATAAATAAGTAAATAAAGCAATATATCAATAAAGACCTAAATGTTTAAACTAACTCTGAACAGGCCATAAAACTTCTTTTCATATCTCACTCTTGCAGAATAAGAAACCTATTAATATTGCACCCTAAAGATTACTTCAGCTACGATCCTCATTACGGTCATAATTCTTTGTTCGTGACTCCAAGCATTTTAAGTCCTGAGAGCGGGAGGCAGGAACAGGGGCTACCTGGGATGCTCCACACAAGGTGCTGAAAGGGCAGTCGTGCTCTCCCACTGCCCACTAACAGGAATCGCACAAAAATGTATGCTCAAGTGTGACGAGAAGCAACCAATTTGGAGGAAATGCAAAACTGTGCAGAGGATCTAGAGACATGACAGAGGACAAACTGTTCACAGGAACAAAGCAGGCATAACTTGCCATGCACCAATCCCAGAAGCTGAGAGTGGATTTCTGCCAGCTGCAGCCTTTAACGCAGGGGCACAAGATCAGGCAGCAAGCTCAAGGGGCGAACTAGACCCAAGAAGCAGTAGGCAGAAGTGATGGGTCTGAACTTCACATAACGATTTGAATTAATCAGCCATTTCCTTGTCTGCCCGCCTTCATCTAGAAATATTTATGGATGATTATGCACAGTCAGAGCATGTGCTGAAGATCAATAAATGGAAAAAACAGCTGAAATATAGAACATAGCAAGAAGTAAATATCACTTTTTCCCATCCCATATCCAGTCTTGGGTAAGTCTACAGCCTCAGACTTCAGCTCCACCTGTAACATGGGAAATAGAGTGATTAATGCACAAGGAGTGTGGAAAATAATGGTGCATCTGGCCTCCCAAAATTAGCATCCCTCCCTGTTCAAGAGACAGTTGCCAAAAATCAACCATTTTTAAAGCATTTTGGAAATTTGGGCACTGTGATTTTTTGTATCTACCTGTGGTTTTTTTGTTTGTTGTTTTTGTTTTAGGAAACTCATAGCAATAACAGCATATGTGTCCGTGTGCACACACACACGCGCACACACACACAGAGCAGCAGCACTAAAACAACCACCACAAGCTAACAGGCAATAACCAGCACTTTGGCCAACTTCAGCTTTATTGTCTTGGCAAAAAAAAGGGAGGCACCCAGATATAGTTTGCTTCAGCTCATTAAAAATAATAAGGCTGCAGACCTGTTAAACTATAAAAGGAATAAATGGATAGGGAATCTGTGAATGTGCAGGCATGCAGCTTCAATATTATGTTCCATTAACATTCCCCATGAAAATGGTGGGGCTGAAAAGTATACTTTGCACCGTGCCCCCACCTCCAGCCTCTGGGGACAAAAAAGAGGGGGCAGGCACAAAAGGTCAGGTTGCCTCAACATATCCTGATCTTGGCTTGTCTGAGAACCAGTGTCCTGCCCTGTCCTCCTAACAGATCCAACAAAAAACAGTGTATTGAATGCCTCCCCACCCCCAAACTCACGCACACTGCATTCCCTCTTGGCTCTATTTCTTGCTGGTTCCAGATCATCATGAAAAATTAGCAAGTGGGCTCACAAAAACAGAAATAGACTGTGCCAAAGTTATGGCAGAGAACATCCTGCTCCCTGCAAGGAGATTATGTTTTGGAAGTGCTGGGACGAGGAGTTGCAAGGAAAGCTCAAGGAATACAGAATAAATCTGGCTTGCATTTAGATGTGGAAACTGTACTGCAGGATCCTTTGCTAATCCTTATGACACCCAATCAATGTTAATCTGATGTCCCTTGATTCTTCTTTTGCAAATAGGATTAAGGTTAACATAATCTAGACAAATATATCAGACCTGGCACTTAAATCCAATGTATGTTGCCTTGGCTATAGTGGTTTTTTATGGTCTCTGTTTTATATATGAAACCATATAAAAGAAATAAGAAATAAGAGTTCTTTGACTCCATTGTTGTTGATTTTTGAATGCAAAGGCTATGAAGCAATTATCATTCAATGCTTCATCTCCCCAAACTGCTGCCCCCTGGGAAAAAAGTTGCATTGCTAGTGCCCAAGACAATGCCATTAAAGAGCCTTAACATCTTTCCATTTACATGCCTACTAGGACCCCACAGTAATAACTTTCATCACGACAGTATTTAAAAGTAGCCAAGCCACTGTACCAGTGGGGTGGAGGGAAAAGTCCAATAATCACTGAAAGAACAGGTAAAGCACGCAGTTCATACTTAAAAAGCTATCAGTGGATCATCAATTAAGGCTCTTTCTGTGAAAGTGGCTAAGGCGGAACCTAATAAATTAAGACTCACTCAGCCACCTAAGCTGAACAGGTGGAGCAGGCCAGTAAATGCTGATGCAGGGTATGTAGCACAGTCTCCCTCCAGGCCATGCAAGCACATGCTATTTGTAGTGAAACACAGTAAGACTGCTGGGAAGAAACAACTATTGTGTTACACTGCAATAGCTGATTTGACACCAGCTAGAAGGCATCTGCATTCAAAACTCAGTCACACTTATACTAAATGCTATTTTTAATCTATATACTGAGTTTGGGGAGAGAGGGGGGCAGCAATATAGCTTTTAGTTCATGTATGTGTGATGGTAGTTAACCTTGTGTATCTTAACCAAGATGTGTGGCTTATTTCTCCCCTGGGAACCTAGAAAAGGAACCCATGGTTTGTTCTTGGGTGGCTGTGATACACAAAATAGGCAATAATGGCTACATTACTAATTCTCCATTATCTACACAGAGGTGAGCGGAAAATAGATTTCCAGATATTTCGGACTTTAGCACCTATCATTCCTGGCCACTGATAATGCTTGCAGTAGTTGGAGATCAAAATATCTGGAGATCTACCTTCAGCTGACCAGAGATAACGGGCTGGATCCATATCTTTAGTTCTGCAGACAGAAGGATGCCATTTGTGGAATAGGTCTTCTCTTTCCCCTCTGTAGTCCCCTGTGAATTATCCAATTTGCTCTGAAGGTTCCCCCAGTGCTGCAGAACAGATTGGGGGGAAGAAAGGACACAGACGTCCCATTCTGCAAGCAATGTCCTTCTGGCAGTACCAAGGATTTGGATCCGTCCCAAAAGAAAGTTTGAATTAAACCTTTTCACTCTTCTCACTAGGTTTAAGAGCTTGAACAAAAAGTAAAGCGATTGCTTGTGCTAGTCTAATTTAGTGAAAATGCGGTGGGTTGGAATAGCTCTGAAAAATCTATTAAAAAGTTCAGTTGTACAGCAAAAAAAAAGTAAAAACTGGAGTAAGCATAGACCAAGGATGAAGAGGTTTAATATTCTGAATGTTCCTTATTGGATATTCCTGTTCAATTACCACTAGGACATTGACTGTCCTTCGTTTGTTGAGACACATTTGTCAGAAACCTAATAACATTGAAGCAAGACAGGGCAAGGATCATACTGTCTCTTACGTATTATCAAGCTATGGTATATGTTTATGATTATGTTTATTAATACAATTTGTTTGTGTTGCAGATTTATATGTTGAAGGAAGTGCTTGAGAAGGAACAAAGAGACAGAGAGGAGACCTCCCTGATTTTGAAGTAGCTTCTTCAGCCTAATATTTTCAGGCTGTGTTGCCTTTGTTGCCCTGAGGTCAAACTTATTCATTAAGCAACTGTTTATCTCAAGGATAATTATTTTGCTGCTACTGAAGGTCACAGACGCAAAGATGAAGCAAAGACTTCATACTGAGCATTTAAAGTCCTCTACTCCTACCACCCTAAGTTTGAGATAATTTTCTTAGGTAGATCATAAATTTGACTGTTATTCTCTTCTAGTACTGTTTTGTAAACTGAATTGTAGTGCAATTCTATATATGTCTACTCAGAAGTCCCATGGACTTCAATGGAGTGTGTTCCCATATAATTGGGTCTAAGATTGCAACTACTTCTTTCTTTATGTATATTTTTTTGAAGAAAAAAATGAAGGGCTGGAACCATACTAAACTAGTCATACTTTAGTTCCACTAAAATCAGTTGGACTTTAGTTAACTATGACTAACTTGTTCCATTCATTTCAATGGTATTAACTTAGTTTGGATGTAATCCTGTATCTCCATCACGAGCTATATAACTAGCTAAATTAACTTTGTTCATATAGTTACTCAGATCAAAGCATTTTGCACTGCACTTTGCAGTGACGATACTTCTGTCTTCATTATAGCTGACTTTCTGTTTTGACCATTTTTATGCAAAACTTTCTTTAATTTAAACTGAATGAAACAGATATATGTGTTGCATATAAATATCAGTGGTATGTATGATATCACTTCACTGGAGCACTTTCTGTTTCTCAGTAAAAGGCCTTTCATTAAAGATTATTTCTGAGTTTGATTCTCATAGTATTTTCCTTATGCAGCATTATTTTTGCTATTCTGTTGATGAAAAGTTTATAAAAATGCATATGTTAAATAACTATTTTAAATAAATGTTTATGCATATGTTAAATAACTATGCATATGTTAAATAACTATTGGTTTACATAGCCATTGCCAAAAGATGAGGCTCAATGCATCCCGCATAAAAGCTTTGCTTTCCCTGGAACCTCTTGAGATGTAACTCACACTTCTTAGTTTATTCTAATTATGCTTTCTGTTCTATCAGAATCAGAGTTTTACTACATCTTAATCAAGATTCTACATTCCGTGTCTTCAAATGATCAAATAGATAGATAGATGGATAGATAGATAGAAAGAAAGAAGATAGAGAGACTGGCAACATGATGAATCAGTAATCTCTGGGGAGAAAATATCTTTCTCTGTTTCTGAAAGTGAGGAAACATTATTCTGTATTTCAAAACCATTATAGATGACTGAAAATCTAACACCCTAGAGTACAAGCTAGAAATGAACTATAGAACTGCACAAATACAATTGAAGGACCTAACTAATCCAATTTCATAGAAATCATTACAGGTATTCATTTCCTTTTTGGGACTGGTGAGTGATTTATGCTCAAAGATTAGGTAGTCATGTGCATGAGGAAAGAATGGTCTTTGAGAGAGGGCTTAGGCCTCTTATCCGAGAATCAGAGATGGGAAGGACCTCAAACATTAAGCAGTCTGAACCCTGCCAATGCAGGAACTCTGTTTCCACAACATCCCTAATAGGTGGTCATCCAACCTCAGCATTTCTGAGATGGGGTGAGCAGAACTGTACACCATATCCTAAGGTTGCCACACCATAAGGAGTCTAAGGAGATTCTTTTTCAATCAGTTCCCTAGTGATCCCTAGCATGGGCTTTGTTTAGCTGCTGCACATTGTCCACGTTATCAGGCTGCATTCACTGAAATTGCTAGACAGAGCACCTCACTTGGATCTGCCATAACAGTGGCACTGGAATTGTTTTGGAGTCAGATAAAATGTGACACAGTGGGCCCTTGAGGGCTCTAAGAGGCTGCCCACTCTGAAGACCTCTCCTGGGTGGAGTTGAGAATGCCCTAAAGCAGGGGCCTCAAACTCAACTTACCTGGGGGGCCGCTGGAAATAGAGTCTGGGTGAGGCTGGGCCGCATCAAGTATTCCACCACCATGGTGGTGGTGGGCTGCTCATCCCGCGTCGCTCCCGGAGGCCGGCCTGGGCGCCACTGGCACTTGGAAGGCCGCAGGGCCCCTGTGCCCTGCTCGGCCTGGCAATTGGCCCGTGGGCCGCGAGTTTGAGACCCCTGCCCTAAAGGCTGCAAAATGAGCTCTTTGGTAGCCCACACGGCCTCACGGAAGGCACATGACATGCTCCAGCAGTGCTCAACTGACTTTGGAACAAGACTTTCATCACCTGAGCTTTAGTCACTGCCCGGTCTATTCTATTGCCTGAAACTCTGCAGAGTGCCATGGGGCAGAACAGACTGTGTAGTGCCAGAGAGGATGCTGTGGACAGCGCTTGGCACCTCCTCAGTAGAATTAGCAGCTAGAAAATCCTCCAGAGCATTCAGGAACCCAGCGGGTTGAAGGAGCTGCCTGCTATGCTATCCTGACCTCCAAGGTGACTTTCCCCCATGGGCTTGAGAGGAGGAGCAGGCCGGAGTTGGCAAGAAAGCGCTCGCTTCCACAACAGCATCCAGATAAGCCTTAGAGGTGTGGCCTCTGCACTCCGCTCCTGATCTGACTTCTAAACAGCCAGGTATGAAGTGAGATAAAGCCTGTGCTGCTTGGGGGAGAGGAGAAACCTTTCCCTAATCACAGCAAAGCCCCCTTCCCTCTTAGTGCAGGCATCCCAGTGAAGCTCTGGGCTGTACCCGTGACAGGCCCATAGTGTGCTTGGAAAGAATGGTGGTGCTGCACTCACAGTACTCAGGAGAGCGGGAGGCACCAATGGAGGTGTTCGTGGGCACACTGGTGCCCATGAGGGCTCCACACTGGAGAGGTCAGTCCTAAACACTTGATATGATAGGTGCTTTCTCTCTGAAGAAGCACTCTGTGGTTTTCCTTCCAAGTATCTGGTCCCTTTCGCAGTGGAATGTGAAGTGCCAATTATCATTATTATCACATGGCATTTATATCCTGCCTTTTCCTCCTGTGAGGAACCCAAGGAGGCTTAAGCAGCTCAGTTTTATCTTCACAGGAATAATGCTGTGAGGCCAGCCAGGCTGAGAGTGAGCGACTGGCCCAAAGTTAGTCTAGAACCCGGCTCTCCTGGTTCCCCAATCCAGCATTCTCACCACCACATCACAATTCTGTGAGCAATGAGTATGTGTATCTCCTCTTTTCATTAAACTACGATCTTCCAAAGGATGTCATAACCTTTGGGAACAGTGATGGTGGCATGTCAGCAGTAAATGTCTTAAAAGGCTAAATTAAACATCTGACCACAGTTTAATTTCTGAAGAAACTCACGCCAATTTAAATGGCTTTACATTTCATTAAAATGCTTTTGTATAGCGATAATAATGTAACTCTGGTAATTAGTATCAAGTGGCATCTAGAGGGCATATTTAAAAACTAATCTGGAGAATAAATAGAGCTAATTAGCAGCTAGAATAATGCTTTATTAGCTTTTGTTTATAAGTGCTATAATGTGCATGTATAATGTTTCATTAAATGAAATTGGTAATTAATGTATATCAAAGCTATTTTTCAATGTTCGTTTATTAACACATGTCTTGGATGCAACTTTCCCCCCTTGATTATTTATTTAATTCCCAAGGAAATGAAAAGGGAGAAGTAGAAGACGGCATTATCTGCAGAACATGTTATCAACATATTCAGAGGCATCTCATGTGGCAGTGGCTGTTCAGAAAGCTGCGCTCCATTTCAGAAAGAATACAATTGTGCAATGAGGTTTATTTAGATTACATATGTATCTTTTCTGGATTGGATTACCTGGTAGCTAGGCCATACAAATGTGGATGTTCAAGAAATTATATTTTATGAATTCTTCTATGGAATTACTTCTTCCACACTTGAGTTACTCTGTACTGCAGATTTAACTATCCAACAGATTTTTCGGTTTTCCAAACATTGCTATGGAGTTCTAGTGGGTTTATATGGTTCATTTCCTATTTTGGGGAAATATGCATTAAAATATGTATTTTGAGAGGATTAAAACATGTACAAATGCATGCAGAAATGGAATGGAATTAAGATGAAATACATGCAAAAGACAATGAAACTAGAAGCAGGTTTGTCCACTGTATGTACAAATTAGAATTCTGGCTTCCTGGAATTTGCCAACAGGAAAAGAAGTTGACATAACACCAGAAGCTTCAGATGCTTAATTGTGGTAGCAAGGGATAAGAAAAGGAGAGAACGTAACCTATTTTGAATATAATGTTAAACCATGCTTTGGCATTATTTGTCCATGATATAAAAAACCGCCAGACTAGCATACTTCCTCCTCTCCTTCTCCTTTGGGGCCAGGAAAAGGACTCTCTTAGCATTATGTTTCATTTCAAGGAATCCTGGCTTGTCGCTATCTATGAAATGGAGGTCACAAGTTGTGATAAACTCTAGTTCTTTAAATATATTTTTTAAATTGTACACAATTTTTTATTGCCAGTATATCTGTTTCAAATGGCTTTAACTGCTGTATCTTGTATATTTCAATTGTGTAACAATTGACAGTCATACAACACGGCTTCCGCAAAAACAGGTCCTGCCAGACAAACCTTGTGGAATTCTATGCCAAGGTTTTGAGATGGCTAGATGGAGGGGATGCAGTGGATGTGGTATACCTGGATTTCAGCAAGGCCTTTTGACAAAGTGCCCCATGATACCCTGGTGGAGAAACTGAGGAGTTTTGGGATACACCAAAGCACTGTCCGGTGGATTAGGGCATGGCTGACTGATCGAAAGCAGAAGGTAACCATTAGCGGGGAATCATCAGGATGGCGGCCAGTAACAAGCAGGGTCCCCCAGGGCTCTGTCCTGGGGCCGATCCTGTTTAATTTTTTCATTAACGACATGGAAAAAGGGGTGAAAAGTCTGCTGATCAAATTCACAGACGACACTAAAACTGAAGCAGTGGCCACAACTGAGGAACAGGTACTCCAGATCCAAAAGGATCTGGACAGACTATGGAAGTGGGCAGGAGACAACAGGATGGTGTTCAATGTGGATAAGTGCAAGGTCTTGCACTTGGGGCATAGGAATAGATGTCATAAGTACATAATAGGGGACAGGTGGCTGGAGAGCAGCACTTGTGAAAGGGACCTTGGGGTACTGGTTGACTGCAGGCTAAACATGAGTCAGCAGTGTGATGCGGTGGTGAAAAGGGCGAATGCCACCCTTGGTTGCATAGCCAGAAGTGTGGCTTCTAGATCAAGAGAGGTATTACTACCACTCTATATGACTCTGGTGCGCCCACAATTGGAGTATTGTGTTCAGTTTTGGGCCCCTCATTACCGAAAGGATATAGCCAGGTTGGAATCAGTGCAGCGTAGGGCCACAAGGTTGGTGGCCGGTTTGCAGGGGATGGGGTGTGAGGCGAGACTGAGGAAACTGGGTCTCTTCAGCCTGGAGAAGAGGAGACTCAGAGGGGATATGTTGGCGACATACAGGTATGTGAGGGGATGTCACAAGGAGATGGATAGAGACCTGTTCTCCCCTGCAGAGGAAGGCAGGACACGCTCCAATGGAGCAAAGCTCAGGGAGCCAAGGTTCCATTTGGATGCCAGGAAGCAATTCCTGACAGTCAGGACCCCTGACGAGAGGTCGTTGAGGCCCCATCGGTGCGGGTGTTCAAGGATAGGCTGGACGTCCACATGGTGGGCATGTCGTGAGTGGAGCCGGCTGGTGCCGGAGGTCAGACTAGATGGCCCGGGAGACCCCTTCTGACTCACTCTGTTTCTATGTTTCAATGTAACCTGTTTTGGGAGCATTATGCTAATCAAATGGCATATAAATGTTTAAAGAGGGAGGGGGGGAGGGAGGGAGGGGGGGAGAGAGTCGGCTTCTGTACCCACAGTTTAAAGTTCTTTACAGACAGAGCTTGTTATAAACCTTGGTACATATGTAACATCAAGCCAGCATCTTTTAAACTGAAGCTTTAGTGAAGTTTACCAGGCCATGGAGGAGGATGAGATGGGATGGGGTCTCAACAAAGTGGCCCAGGACTTATACAGGCTAACTCCAGCTCATGCACTTAGCACTGAATCAGCCCTACAGTTTATTAAAACAAAGAGTTCTGATCCTCTTTTGTCTCATGGCTTTTATTTGAACAGATTATCAGGTCATATGGAAGACACTTAGATCTTTCAGCAACAATTCACCCTACCTCCAACAGGACTTTCCTCCAGGTAACACTTTTCATCAGAAAAAAATAAAAATGTAATTTTGAACCACATATATTGTTTTACTCAGTCTCATTACTATTATTTATTTTAAATATTCATTATTATTGATAAAACCCCATAAATAAAATTTAAAAAAGAGTACTTGGATTAGGAAAAGTTGGCATATGTTTGCAGATCTTCAAGGCTGCAGTCCTACACATATGCAAATGCCTGAAATCAATGATACCTAAAGTAAAACTAAAATATATGAGTGCCGTCCCATTAACTTCAATTGGATGTGGGTTATACCATTTTTTTATTCATTTACACTCCCCTAGTCCCACTTCACCCAAAGCACCTAATTTGTTTTATGCCTTGCACAAAGACTAGCTTGAAAACAAAATATGCTTTACTGCTTCCTGTTTTTAAAGTTCTAATTTTCAGAACTTCTAAACAGTATTCTCCCCACTCCACCCTTCCCAAAGCCTTGCTGTGAATGCTGGAAAAGTCTTTTAAGAATTCAAAGCAAAGAGAGCCAGCCTGATTACTTTTGTCACTTGAAGGCTCCAGTGCTCCTTTGGAGAACAAACTTTCTGATCAAGCTTTGAACAAGTACAAAGGGAAGGAAGTAATTATCATTAACAAGATTAAAAGCAGACCATGTGACCAGTAGTTGCTGCTCTAACCTCTCCAAGTCTTTCCTTCCAGACTGCAATTCTACACTCCTGTTGTAACAAGGACATGTAAGGCCGCAATGAGAACAAGTCAAGATTGTTTACATGGCATTCAGACACCAGAGGCACCCAGACTTCGCCAGCCTTGGACAAAGTGATTAGTCGATTTCTTTTTTTTTTCCTGGACCACACTCAGACTAAGACAGAAGAAATATGGCACATCCCAGTGCCGTCTGCAGGCATCTCCTCTCAAGGTTATTCTATATAAAGTATAACCTCAATTCTGATGTCATTGTCTCATTTCTCCTTTGATGTCCCTGCTTAAGAGAGATAAATCTTGAGAGATGTTGTAGTGCAAACGTAAATAAAAATGGCACTGGAACTGCAGAAATATCTACTTTTTATGTTACAGAGACTAAAAGGGGGCATAAAATAAAATTGATATATTTTCAAAACTTGCTGTGTCCACCAGAGCTATTCAACTAAGCAGCGGACAAATATATGTGATTACCACAGACTGAAAAAAACTGCCTGCAACATATGGATCATTATACAGTTGAGGCTGCAAAACATGTTTGTTTTTCTACAAGAAGCAACCTGAAATATGCAACTCTGAGCAAATGCACTAAAAATAACCATCCATCCATTTGCAACTAATTTTCCGCCTTGTGAGCTTTGAGTGAAAACCAATAGACAGAATTTTTTGTCACTGATTTTAGCAGGAGTAGATCACGCCGACACGGTGGAACTGCATGACTTAGCCATGTGACCCAAAAGCACACAGAGTGAGGCTGCCAAGTGGAGGATATCTAAAAGGACCTATCCATGCTTTCTGCTACACTTGTCATGAGGTTTAGGGATAGTGGCAGGTGCTGCTTCCTCTTGGTGACTGCAGCGAATGGGACACTGCCTGGGTCAGAAAGCAGCCTGGGAAGATACAGTGTGATTTTGGATGAAGAAAGAGCAACAAGGAAAAGGGTAAAAAAATCCCTCTCTCCCGTTTCTGCCTCTGCTCTTCCACACACTCTCCCAGCATGCTCTTCATTAAAAAGAAAGAAAAAGAACAAAAGGAACTTATTATACAGTTATAGCATGCAGTTTAATCTTAGAAACATAGAAACACAAGGAGTCAGAAGGGGTCTCCCGGGCCATCTAGTCTGACCCCTGGCTCCAGCCGGCTCCGCTCATGACATACCTACCATGTGCATCTTGACAACCAGCCTGCATCTATGGACTGGTCATATCCCATGTTAAGATACAATTAATTGTGATTTGGCCTGAGAATAAGGAGGCATCATGTAATGCAGATGATGTAACTTGGCAAACCACCTTTGGGCTAAACTATGCGCTGGGTTAAAAATGTAGTTTGCAGATGATTCTCCCCTCTTTTTTTAACCTCCAAAAAGGGGATTTTGGAAAAACCCAAAGTGGATTCAAATGACTTTGGATTCCTAGCAATTCCACTTTTAGCAGATGCCACAATGGATTGGCATCTTCCAAGTTGCATGGGTTCCACAGACCATTGTTTTTAAAGTTTCTGAAACTGTGTCCAAATTTAAAAATGTGAAAATACAAAAGTTACTGGAAAGCACACTAACATATCTCTCTTAAAAAGAATTCACATTGTTTTATTGATCTTTCTTCAGACTCTGTTATGTAGCATTCTTTGTGTGCATGCATGCATGCTTTGATGATTAATTGCATGCTGAGCCTAAAAAATATGCAAAATGTTATATGTCAGCAAAAGGCATGTAAATTGAAGCAAACTGTTTTCCATATTTTTCTAAAGAGGAGGGATTGATTCTGTCAATGAATGATGTGGGAAAGAGAGATACCTGACAAACCATGAAATGCACAGAGAAGATTAAACAAAGTTCATACATCCTTAACTTCAACTAAGTGTATAAGCCTAATGCAGTTGTTTTCCCCTTTTAAACCCCCATATAAGGAGGGTTTGTATCAGGCAAGTGGGAAACACGGCTAGGTAGGAAGGCTTAAATAGCCCCCTACCTGGCCCTGCTGCTGGTTCTAATTCAGACTGGGGCCACACCTACTTACTTAAACATAAACAAGACAGTTAGAATCAACTGAACTAGAATGCAGTTTATAACATGAAGTGAATAGAACAGAGTGGAGCGGAGTGGAGTGGAATAGAAGCAGAGTTGGAAGGGGCCTGTAAGGCCACTGAGACAAACCTTGCTCTACTTTCACATGTGATCACCCATCTGCCTTTCTAGCTTAGCAAAGGTGACTCAACATGCTAGTTCAAGGTATAGCTATTCAATGCAGGATGAATATGCTACCCATTTAAAAACAATGGCACATATTATAGCTTTAGGTTACAAAGGACCGCAAGGACTTAGTGGGAAAGATACTTTAAATGCTTTACATAACCGTAACCAAATCTTGCCTAAATAAACAACACAGGTCTAAACTGATGTGCATGCAGCAAAAAGCCTGGCAAATAGTCTTGATGCAGGAAAGCTGAATGGCATGTTCAGGAGTACTGTTTGCACTGCAAGGACACAACATCATTGCTTAGCTGCAAGGCTTAGGCTTCACTGATGAAGAAATACCATGTGTTTAAAAGCAGTACTGCAGCTCACCCGCCTGTACCCATCCTGTAGAAAGAAGAGAAGCCACAAAGCTCCTATCTCCTGCAGATCTTGCTTTAGAATGAACCCAATACTACTGGAGACTTGATTGGGGTGGCTATCCAATACTTCTCCATGCATTCTTAATGGGTCATCTCTTTGGACTGAGTTCAACATGCCCAGGGAAATCATTCCCACAATTCTGTGGCCAGCTACAGCACACCAGACACATTTCTTTAAGTACAGACTAAGTTCTTTTCTGTCTTCTTGGAATCTCAGGCACAGACAAACCCGCCAGCAAGGAGAAAGGATGCATATTTATTTGTGTTTCGGCACCAGGCCAAGACCTTTTTATTTAAACAATATGTTAATAATTGTTAATATTATTTATTGGTTTAAATTTTTTTAGCCAGGATGTATCCAGATTTTATATGTACTTATTTGTAAGATTGTTTATTTATCATGTTAGAAGCCGTCCCGAGGCTTATGAGAATGGGATGGCATACAAAAATTCCAAATAAATAATAAATAAATAATAAATATTTCAGTTAGGCGTGGTTTTCTACCTGGACTCTTCTGGTAACCAGATGACTAAGGGGCTTCTTCTGGCATTACCTTTAGTGATGTGGGAGGCACTCCAGGATGGAAGCTGAGTAAAACTAAGAGTCTAGGAGAATGATAGCAGACCTTTTAGAGACCGACTACGCAAACTGCAACCAAAAAATCACTTATTTATCGCAAAGTGCCAACAATGCAATAAAACCTTTGCACTGGAAAAAAACAATGCTAAAATGAGGCTTTAGGTTGGAAAAAAACAACTCAAAGCAAGTCCAAGCAACTATACAGTGCATTGACTGGCCATGCAAAAGCTCGGAAGAGAGGTGGCTAATGAGTCATGGCTCATGATGTCATTGCCTGGCGTTGCTACACCTTTCCGAGCATAAGCGTGGCCCCTATGTACACTGTAATCCGATGCTCAGCTGCTGGGGCAATGCTGGGGTGATCGGATCAAGTGCTGATGAAGAGGGTGCTGCGTGCTCACTATGACATGTGCAGCATAGGTTCCAGAGCACTGATCCAACCCTACCCTGGTGCACTCTCACAAACCTAATATAAAGCAAAAGTCCCATTGAAAAGAGGGCGATCTTGAAAAAGCTTTCCTTAAGTAGCTTGTTCTGCACAGTTCACCATTTCTGCCCATTCTAAACACATTCCAACCATCAGGACCATGTCAGGAAGCCTAGTTTTTGCAACCCTAACCCTACCCTGGTGCACAGCCCTAACCCTAATATAGGGCGAAAGTTGCTTGAACACAGAGCGATTAGGAAAATGCCTTCCTCGAGTAGCTTTTTCTACACAGCTCATCATTTCTGCCAATTCTAAAAACATGCCATCCATCAAAATCATGCCTGAACACCTCATTTTTCAAACCCCTAACCCTATAATGGTGCACACCCCAAATCCTAATATAGGGCAAAATGTCTAAGGGAAAGAGGACGATTTTCAAAAAGCCTTCCTTGAGGAGCTTCTTCTGCACAGCACATCATTTCTGCCCAATCTAAACACATTCCAACCATCAAAATCATGCCAGGACCCCACATTTTTCTAACCCTAACCCTACCCTGGTACTCACCCCTAACCCTAAAATAGGGCGAAATTTCTATGGAAAAGGGGGCAATTTTAAAAAAGCCTTCCTTGAGGAGCTTTTTCTGCTGAGCACAACATTTTTGTCCCTTCTAAACACATTCCAACCATCAAAGTCATGCCAGAACACCTCATTTTACTAACCCTAACCCTACCCTGGTGCACGCCCATAACCCTAATATAGGGCGAAAGCTCCCTTGAACAGAGGACGATTTTGAAGAAGCCTTCCTTGAGGAGCTTTTTCTGCACTGCTCATCATTTCTGCCAATTCTACACAAATCCCAACCATCAAAATCATACCAGGACCCCCTGTTTTTCTAATCCTAACCCTACTCTGGTACACACCCCTAACCCTAAAATAGGGCGAAATGTCTATGGAAAAGGGGGCGATTTTGGAAAAGCCTTCCTTGAGCAGCTTTTTCTCCACAGCTCAATATTCCTGCCCATTCAAAACACATTCCGACCATCAAAATCCTGTCCGGGCACCACATTTTTCTAACCCCAACCCTACCCTGGTGGACACCCCTAATTCTAATATATGACGAGATTTCCCTTGAAAAGACAGCAATTTTGAAAAAGCCTTCCCTGATGAGGTTTTTCTGCACTGCTCATCATTTCTGCCAATTCTACACAAATTCCAACCATCAAAATCATTCCATGATTCCCTGTTTTTCCGACCCTAACCCTACCCCGGTACAACCCCCTAACCCTAAAATAGGGTGAAATTTGTATGGAAAAGGGCAATTTTGAAAAAGGCTTCCTTGAGCAGCTTTTTTTTGCACAACGCAACATTTTTGTCCCTTCTAAACACATTCCAACCATCAAAATAATGCCAGGATCCCCCATTTTTCTCACCCTAACTTTGTGCACACCCCTAACTCTAATATACAGTGAGAGTTCCCTTGAAAACAGGGCAATTTTGAAAAAGCCTGCCCTTATGAGGTTTTTCTGCACTGCTCATCATTTCTGCCAATTCTACACAATTCCCAACCATCAAAATCATGCCAGAGCATCTCATTTTGCTAACCCTAACTCTACACTACCACATATCCCTAACCCTAATACAGGGCGAAATTCTTATCGAAAAGAGGGCGATGTTGGAAAAGTCTTCCTTGAGGAGATTCTTCTGCACGACTATTTCTGCCCATTCTATACACATTCCAACCATCAAAATCATGCCAGGACACCTCGTTTTTCAAACTCCAACCCTACCCTGGTTCAAACCCCTAACTTTAATATAGGGTGAAAGCTCCCTTGAACAGAGGGCGATTTTGAAAAAGCCTTCCTTGAGGAGTTTTTTCGGCACTGCTCATCATTTCTGCCCATCGTTGACCTAAACTGTGCCTCTGCGTATTCCATACTCCGTGATAAGGTAGGCCTTTTCTTTTAGCTCATACTATTTCACATTCTTACACCAGTATTTCTAAGAATGCAACAAAGTATGATGCTGACTGACTGTGTTCATGGCCATCTAGAAATCTCTACCAGTTTTGAAAGTCATGAGCTAATAAAGCTTAAAATCCCATGACATTTCATCAAGTCTTCCTAAAGACAACAGGGATGATTTTCACAAGTTCTATATATAAAACTCTTATAATATTTTTCAAAGAATATAAAAATAGGTTGATAGATAGAGAGAAACTTTATCAAAATATTGTTTACCTAAAACTTTCAGTCTCTCTGCTCCAACAACCACTTCATTGTCATCTGCAGAAAACAACAGTTTCCCCTGGTGGGATAGCACTTGAAATTTTTGGCTGTATGCTTCCACTGCTTTGGGACCTAAAGAGAAGAAAGAACATGTTGTGGTCTTTTCAACTGACATTATGCTAGAAATCATACATAACACACTAACAATTCTGCATATATTGCATCACTTGAGAAATATACCTTCTCCCCTCTTCAGTATTACTCTTAAAATATTTAAGAAACTTTTGTAATTACCTTTGCCAAAAAAAATCACTTTATTTTCTTGTTGCTTAATTAATTATATTTACTTTTGCAGTAAACTCTTTTGCAGACCTGTTTGCTAAAGAAATATGTCTGAAATTATGGAGTCAAAGCCTCAGGCATTCCCTCATCAGACTAAATTTCATAGCTCTACAAACAAGAGATTCACTGTTATGGGAGCGGATAGCACATGCTGCATGAGACACTGCATTAGTTTATCTCTGTCTGCAGGTTTTCTTTGCAAAAGCAGACCAGGTGTTCTACTGATGTTGAAGACCAGTCTGAACCTAAGTCTGGTCTGTTGCTCAGTTCCTGTGTCTTCCCACAAAGACCGCAAGCTTTGTCCTTACAGCCAGTGAGATGTGGTTGTTGGAGTGGGGACCCAGGACAGCCAGAGTGTATAGTCCCCACTCGGCCTTGGAGCTCACTGGGTGACTTTGGGCCAGTCACAGCCTCAGCCCAAGCTACCTCTCAGAGTTGCTGCTGTAAGGATAAAATGGAGCTATGCAAGCTGCTGAGTTCCTTCTAAGAAGAAAAAAGGTGGGATATAAACATGGTGATGATGATGATGATGAGGAGGAGCGGGATGACGAGGATGATGACAATGATGATGATAGACTTGGACACCTTGTCCTTGCCACTGAGATGAGAAGGTTCTGGGTAGGGTGATGTGGACAAAGGATCTTTCAGATTGTTGGAGACTTTCTTGGGGATGTTGCTGGACAGCCTTATGGCTAACAGGGCAGCATACAAATCAAATAAATAACTCAGATAAATAAATAGATACAGTTTGAATGGCAGATTCACTGATCAACAATAAGAAAAACTGTTGAACTACATCAGAAGTTAAGAAATGAGGTAGGGAGGCAGCTGGATTTTCCAATGCATTCTTACTGTATCATCTTCATGGACTGAGTTCAATGTGTTTGGGAAAAAGTTCTCATAATGTTGCCACCTGAAGTGGGGTTAAGTGCTAGAGGAGGGTAAGGAGAATTCAGGAAAGTGGAATGCAAACTTTGCATCTGTCTTCCGTATGGCATGCCTGAACAGATTTTTGCAGGAAGCGAGTTGAATGGAGACAAATAATATTGACAAAAGATTCTGTTGCATTCCTTGTTGTCAAATGTGCAACTTGATCCCAAGACTGAACTCTATACCTGAGGACTAGGAAATATGGAATGAAATACAATTTTAAAAAGATCTGGGGTTAGGGGAGAGAATCCAGGAGCTATGTGGGGCTACTGCAGCACAGAAAATAGAGAAGCCTCCCTAAAAATTCCCAAACTGTTTGCAGCGGTTCTATGTGAATGCACCTTTAATGCAGATGTAGGTATGCAACCAGTAAATGATTCAATCACATTGTTTTTGAGATTTACCTCCCTGGTTTCCTGCTTTCCCTTCAGAAATTAGATTCTCTGTCTCAACATGTAACATATATTAGCAGCCCTCATGACAACATTTGTACAGATTTGTAGCTCAGTAGCACAAACAGATGTCTCTTCCATTGCTTGGCAGAAGGCACATCTTTGAAAATAGCCACTTCAAAATATTCTGTACAGATCTACATCTTACTGAGATAACCATTATCGTAATTACCTACAATAGCAGACAATATGTACTGGGTCATTTGCAAAGAGCTCAAGAACATAATTTGGTGCACAGCTCTTACCACCAAAGCAAAGGTTAGGATTGGAAACAATTAAGTAATTCGCAAGCAAGTGCAATTTTATTAGTAGTGTTTATTACTCATAGCAAATGTCACAGGGTTTTAGTCTATTTCTAGCTGGTATCTTTTCTCAAAAGCAACAAGAGATGACAACCCAAGGGCCATTATATCTTAGTAAGTGTGGCCTTTTAACTTGCATGCATGCAAGTGCTTCTCCAGCCATGCTGTGCTGTCTGAAGAACGTCCTCAAGATTCAGAGACCGTTCTCATTACCCCCTCTGGCATGGCAGTCACTGTTTGCATTGACTTCATGCCACCGGTGCCATATCAGGCTGACTGCCAACGCAAGCCATAGGTACACACACATAATTCTGAGTTACCTTCTTCGACGTGGATGAATTTTTGAGAAGTGTTCCCTATGGCACGCTAAAAACCAATGCACATATACGCATAGTTATCTGCTCACTGTCAATCTGCGCATGGATACACATCAAACAGGCTGGATTCTTTCTGTGTCTGGGCAGCTTTCATTTTTCACTGTCCTGTGAAAGTCCAGCAAGAGGACTGAGTTTTGCAAGTGTGGGTTGTTCACACTGTTAACAAACAACCCACAACCTCTGCACTGTTTAGGTTTTTGGCTGATCTGTTAACCATCCCAGCAACCTACCCTTGCAAGGTTAGGACAATACAACAACCTATGGGGGCGTGGGGATTTCAGAATGGGCACCTGTGCTGCCCAAAACATGCTGCAAGCCATAGCAGCTCAAATAGTTGTAGTGGCATCCAGAGACACACACACAGTTATTGATTAGTGCAGAGAATCTTGGTCCATGCAAGGAGCTACAATATTTTTTATTTGCAATTTTTTTTCTACTCAGAGAACACTTACTTGCTTGTCTGATAAGCCAAACAGAATAACTCTCGGCAACTGAAAGGTCACATGCTATTAGAATAAATATGGCCTTATCTATTTTGCAGCCCCTAAACTATCATGCTTCACCTCTGATTCTTGGATCAGAATATCTGGGTGGCAAAATTGTGCAATACTTAAGTCCAGAAGCAAACATTGCATCTCCAGGGAACTTCTTGCCTGTCTAGCTGCAGTTGCAAGTCTGACAAACTACTCCGGTCCTCCAGCTACTCCATTTACAAAGTCTCTGTGATGCAAAACTGCTCCTGCTGCTAAATTCTATTTTGCACTAGCTCAACAAGCTTCTTTGTGAACATGAGAATCTGGCGAGTGAATTCAGAGTTGAATTTATTTCCTCTCCTTAAGGCGATTTTCATGCATGCAACAAATAATAATTCCTGGCTGAAACGGTTTATTTAATTATTTAGCCTGCTGGCTAGCAGCCAGGTGTTATATAAACAAGCCAGAAAATCTCCATTTGCACACAACAGCATGTTTATGGATTGATTGCTGGTGCCGTTGTGTTAAACTGCTTCCCCTTCTTGCCGCTTTCTTTTGTGTAGACCCTCTTGCTGCAAAAGCATGCCTGTGCTCAAAGGCAACGCATCTCCTGGGGATTTTCAGAAGCATCCATTTCCCTGTCAAACATGAAGCTCAGCATTTCGTGAACATAAACGGTACTTATCAGCACAAGGGATTCTTTTTCTAGGGTTTTTGGAAGACTGAGCATTTCTGTGCTGTGAATATTGATGAATAAAAGTGCCAGTCATCTTGGGCAAGTTTCAAGTGTCCAGGGATATTTTTGTGGCCGTTACAAATGAAACATCAAAATGACAATTCTCTTCCAGAGCTGGTGCTTGTACAAGTGACCTTTTGTCTCAGGGTTTGCTTTCAAATGAAAATAATGTTCTGCTTCCTTATTAGAAGCCCACAATAGTCAGCTGCTTCTCCATTTCAGTTCTAATGTTCTTATCGTCTATTTTTATAGGGCCAAGCAGAGTCACGGCTTGTATTGTACGAGGGTGCTAGTGATGATTATCCCGAGGGCTAATGATTGCACAGTACCCTTCACAAAGCTCCCCTTTTGTCTTCTTTATTCCTTCCTCGGGCATTTCTTAACCTTACCTGTTACAAGACGTGTAAGAACTTTACTCTCCTCATTGAGAATGTTCACTGTAACATTCCGAGCAGACTGGAAGTACAGAGGGTTGCCCTACAATAAGAGAAAAAGAATGAGATAGCCACATCGCTCCCAGCAAGACAATGTGCTGTGTTCTCATGCAACCTTCAGAAAATGATGCCCACATCCAAGTTCCTCTCTGGTCAAATACTTCGCTGATTTCTTTGACTGCTAAATAAAATGCCTGCAAATCCATCAAAAGGTTTATGTGGCTTGTGGGTTTAATATGACCGAGACTCTAATTCTCTTTGTAGAGCAAACTGGTCGAATGGATTTGTTTCCAAGTGAATTAGTTACTTTTGAAGTGTCAGTCTGGGGCATAGTAAATTTTACAAATCTCTTGATTTTCCAACATCTCTTAGGATTTTTGGTTTTACCCTGTGAATCTCACCTCTTTGATGCTGTCACACATTTACTGTACTGCAATCACTTCTCGTTTCAATTGGTGATGTATGGCACTATGGCAAAAAGGAAATATCCTTTTCTGCTGGCACAGAAATAACCTTTCTGGGCCAGATCAACAGAAACAAATGAAAGATGGAGTGCATCTACTCCCTACTGCTTTTGCACTACCAATTAAGCACCGAACAGACAGTGTGTTTAAGCAACAGTATATAAAAGCTACCTTATCATGAACAAAGAATATAGGCTGATGAATCTAATGACTCCCTGCTCTGACTGGCAGCAGTTTTCCAGACTCTCAGGGAAAGATCCAGCTCTTTTATTTATTATTATTTATTTCATTCCATTTCTATGCTACCCCATAACCCAAAGGTTCTCTGGGCAGCTACAAATGCTTTTATATCCTTCTAAGTGGAGATATTAAGTTTACTCAATGACAAGGTTTTGAGATGGCTAGATGGAGAGGATGCAGTGGATGTGGTATACCTGGATTTCAGCAAGGCCTTTGACAAAGTGCCCCATGATACCCTGGTGAAGAAACTGAGGCGTTTTGGGATACATCAAAGCACTGTCCGGTGGATTAGGGCATGGTTGACTGACTGAAAGCAGAAGGTAACCATTAGTGGGGAATCTTCGGGATGGTGGCCAGTGACAAGCGGGGTCCCCCAGGGCCCTTTCCTGGAGCCGATCCTGTTTAATCTTTTCATCAATTACATGAAAGAAGGGGTGAACAGTCTGCTGATCAAATTCGCAGACGACACTTAAACTGGAGCAATGGTCGCAACTGAGGAACAGGTACTCCAGATCCAAAAGGTTCTGGACAGACTATGGAAGTGGGCAGGAGACAACAGGATGGCGTTCAATGTGGGTCAGTGCAAGGTCTTGCACTTGGGGCATAGGAATAGGTGTCATAAGTACATAATAGGGGACAGGTGGCTGGAGAGCAGCACTTGTGAAAGGGACCTCATGGTGCTGGTTGACTGCAGGCTAAACATGAGTCAGCAGAGTGATGCGGTGGTTAAGAGGATGAACACCACCCTTGGTTGCATAGCCAGAAGTGTGGCTTCTAGATCAAGAGAGGTATTACTGCCACTCTATATGACTCTGGTGCGCCTGCAACTGGAGTATTGTGCTCAGTTTTGGGCCCCTCATTACAGAAAGGATATGGCCAGGTTGGAGTCAGTGCAGCGTAGGGCCACAAGGTTGGTGGCTGGTTTGCAGGGGATGGGGTATGAGGCGAGACTGAGGGAACTGGGTCTCTTCAGCCAGGAGACTCAGAGGGGTTATGTTGGCAACATGCAGGTATGTGAGGGGATGTCATATGGAGATGGGTAGAGACCTGTTCTCCCCTGCAGAGGAAGGCAGGACGCGCTCCAACAGAGCAAAGCTCAGGGAGCCAAGGTTCCATTTGGATGCCAGGAAGCACTTCCTGACAGTCAGGACCCCGAGGGTGTGGAATGGGCTTCCACGGGAGGTGGTTGAGGCCCCATCAGTGTGGGTGTTCAAGGATAGGCTGGACGTCCACATGGTGGGCATGCTGTGCACGGAGCCGGCTGGTGCCGGAGGTCACACTAGATGACTCAGGAGACCCCTTCTGACTCGCTCTGTTTCTATGTTACTTTGGAGTCTCCTGAATTCAAAACTGAACCAGGGCCTCCCCCACCCCCCTTTTTTTTGACACTGAATTAAGGACCCCTTGAACAAGTGAGCAAGGATAAAACTTGGACTGACCCTTTGATGGGAAAACCTTCACATAAAGAAGTGGGCTCTGCAGTATGTGAGTATACTAGCATTATGGGCTTTTATACTCTGCTTTTGTTCAAACACTGTTTACTTTTTGAGTGGTCTTACCATCTTAATCAAAATATGCTCATGCAAAATACTTTACTATGTTTGTGGCATTATGACTGCAGAAAATACAACCTAGCTGGTGCACAAAACAGATTAAATAACAATGCATTGCTTCCCACTGCAAAAACAGTGTTCATTTTTGAAATGACTTATACAAGAAAGGATACAGAAATCCATAATCAACATAACAAAGAAGACAAACCAGTATAAACCACAATCAATATAACACAATATAAATATAAATGCAATGAGACTCTAGAAGCATGACACTGCTAACAGTGTTCATCAGGAATACATGCAAACACCCAAATATTATCCATACATATACAGCCCAGAAAGAACACTACGAAGACAAGCCACAAGTGCTTGCCAGTTGCCAAAAGTAAAATATATTGCCAATGTTTGTGGACAGCGCCTTCCATATATTGGGGAGGAGGCTATCACAGCAAACATATATATTCAAAACACCTTGTTCCAGTTAGCAGCCTCACTGCTTTTCTGCACTACTGACTGTTTCCAAACATCTTCGAAGGAAGCCCAATGTGTGCCTCACTGCGGCAATCAAATCTAGAGGTTACCAAAGCACACACCACTGATGCTAGGTTATCCACATCCAGCTGCACTATCAGCTATACCACAGCTGAGTCTGGCAGATATGACACACCAGACCATGGAAGACGTATCAGCCTCCAATGATGGATCTGGGCTACCTGAACCTTCAGAAGTAGCATGTTCCCATCCAGAGCCACGTGTACTTCCCTCATCTCTACAAGGAAGTTTCTGTCTTGTCTCGTCTGGATTCAGCATCAGTTTATTGGCTTCATTACTGAAACCAGAACCACTTGTGCACATCCATCTTCACACAGCTTTTATATGAAAACTAGAAGGAGATGCATATAGTGATGAAAAGTTTCTAGATTTTGGTGTCTGATTTCCCTAGTCTTATGTTCAGTTTGTCTTGAACATTAAGATTTTGAAAGTCTACATGAAAATACAGTCATTTTGTACTGTTTTCTTAATACATGCTTATTTATAATTATTTCTGTTTAATGTACATTTTTTGCTAGCTACTTACATAAACCTAAAATGTGTTTTCCATAATAAGTGCACTCTTATGCATTTCTGGCTGGGGAATTCCACTGCAAACTTTGGAGAACTGCACATTTCTACAGATAACTGAATGGTCCAAAATGTGAAATTAGTTGAGACGTAATTAGATGGGCTGAGGCATTTTACAGTGTGGTGGTTCATATCCCACTTTCTAATTGACAGTGTCAGAATCTTTGAATCCAACAAGAAGCCAGGAGCGGCAAACAGGGAAGTGGCAAACAATTTCAAGCCTTGAATTTAGTTCCCACATGGGCCATTTAAAACCTCTGATCAGCATGCCTGTTTAAAATTCATCCATTAATCCATTTCATTTCAGTTCAGTTCAGTTCATTTCATTTCTATACTGCTCAGTAACTGAAGCTTTTTGGCCAATTCAGTAGCTGTCAGTTGAAATCTCTCCTACACTTGGCCAGCCAATGAGAAACTTCACTTTGATATTATTTATTTTAATAAAAGGTTTCATATTTCTGTTTAGGAATCACAGCTCCTTATAATGCACTACAACCACTTGAGCTTTTTAACCAGTCCTACATTTCCATGTTTAATTAGATGTGCTGTTTTGGAAAGGTGCGCAGACTTCTAGAGTCCATTACTCCTTGTTGTATGATGGCCAGACTGTGGACTCCTGATTTTATTAATGATTGCATAAATGAGACCATGCTCTTTAAAAATAACATTAGAGAATCAAAGGGGCTGTATTCAACCACAGAAGAAATTATAAACTCTTAACTGCTGTCTGTTTTTCAGACACTTCATTTGCCTATTCAGACCTTAGTTTCTTGGGGCTTTGAAAGAACTTAACATGTCTGCTTAAAGAACAGTCATTGTATTCTTCTACATGGAGAGAATTCTTCAAGCACTTAGAGCACTACTTACTTAATTTTTCATAATTCATTCCACAAAAAGCTAAAAAAGTGAACTGCTAGGATGCTTCATTCATCCAGAAGCATCCCCCAATTAGCATCTAAAGTTTTATGCTAATGCATATAGGGACACTTTCATCTTCTCACACAGTCTTTTAAGCCTGTCCATGGTGAATTGTATTCAAATATATTTCTCTCGTTCAGTTGCCAGAACAAGATCGCCCACAGGAATGAGCAGGGCTTCTGGCTGGCTCATACCTTGGCTGGGATTGTGTGAAGGTGTTAACTGTACAGTCCAGTGCCCCTATGTGGAAGATAGAAAATAGTGCACAATTATGCTGCCCATGCACTCAGCTTCCAAAATCATACAAAGCACAGCCAGTGCATATCTCTCCCCCATTTGAAAATAATAGATCATACAATCAGTGCACTCATGGATGATTACACGGGCCCTGAGAAGGATTTGAACCAGGGCATTTTCTCTCTGTGGTGCCACAATCAATTATTCTGCTATGTTTATTTCAAACAAAATTATGATGGAATTTTGATCCCTGTAATATTTGCTGTTGTCTTGCTATTTACTCCAGTGGAGCAAAGTTATCATTCTTTATATTGTTGTTGACACATCATTATCACCTACATATCGCTCCAGAATCTGTTTTTAACACCTTAGCAATATCTGAGCGTTTGCAAACACTCCATGGATTTTCACCAATTTTTCCTCCTATACATGATTAAAGGCATGAGCAGCTACTAGAAGCAAGACTGGCGGTATAAGGGAGTGGTGCTTTCTTTGTAACAGGGAAGCAGAAAATTACCATTATCTTGAAATTCAAGTGAAAATCAAGAATGGTCATCCTAAAGTTTAGCTATACAGGCAATCCCTGAATTACAGTAAATGCCCAAGTTATGAACAACCCATACTTATGAATGAACTGATTATACTTACAAATTACTGCAGAAATTTTTCAAATAGAGAGAGAGGAGGCTAAAGGAGAGAGAGAGGCCTCCAAAGCATCACCATAAAGAGAGAACTGAAAGGGGAGAGAGGGAGGCCTCTAAAGCATCACCATAAAAAGGGAGGTGAAAGGGGAGAGAAGGAGGCCTCCAAAGCATCACCATAAAGAGGGAACTGAAAGGGGAGAGAGGGAGGCCTCCAAAGCATGCCTCCCTGCCCTGCCCACCTGGAGAGGGAACTCACTCTGGCATTTCCTTGTTGCAAAAAGAAGGCACTGTTGAGTTAGGGCAGGCAGAGTGTCTAGAGATATTAGCAGTTTTTCCACTTTCATGAGGGGCCTGTGCCCCCAATCCCCATGACTGTGGAGGGCCAACTATATGCGATCTTATATATAAGACACATTTTTGTTTGCTCAGGAAAGGAACTTGTTTGCAACCTAGGGACTTCCTGTATTGTGGTTCTGAACATAAATCAGAATCTCCATCTGCAGGGTGGCTGTAATCTGCCAGGTGAGAAGCTACCCTCTATACAGCAATGCTGGTGGAACACTTCACAGGCATGGCTGTTCTGCTGGGGAAGCTGATTTCTCAGCTTAAATGAGACAATGTATGGACAGGATGGAGTAGAACATGCTGACATTGCATCAGGGCTCCCCAAGCATTTTGAGCCCATAGGCACAGCAGGAATTTTGGATCTTGTGGGTGTTGTCACAACACAACTGCCAGGGTGGGAGGGAATTGTTCATCTATGAAAGCCTGCAATGCTGGTTCTGGCCAGTTATAAAACACCCATTTCCCACAGGGCAAACTTCCTCTCTCTCTTTCTCTCTGCTAGCAAACCACCCATTTCACAGAAAGCAAACTGGATGATGAGCCAAATTTGCAAGTGCACACCTCATCAACAGGAACACTGGTCAAAAGCACAAACACTCCTAAAGCACAAGCACAGCTTTTCCCACCCTTGCTTGCCACCCCCAAACACAGACACAGATGTTCTCTGCATCATCTCATCCTAACCACACACTCCTTCTGCCCCTTCAGTTACAGAGACCCCTCATTTTTGCTTCCCCCACAAGGCCATTTACACTGGACACCTCAATCCTCTTCTTGCATAATGTCCCGTATGGGCCCTGGCAAAATTCTGGGGAAAGGGGAGGTAAATGGCTTGAGGACATTGCTTTACTTTGCAACATGGCTAGATATTTTTTTAAAAAATCAGGAGGGTCAGGGGGCCTCAGGGGCACTAAGGGAATTGCAGTCCCAGGCTGCTCACAGTTCTGTGAGTTCTCTAGAATCGTGAAAAGTGCAAGAGTTTGGGCAGTCCTTGAAATGTTCATCCGATCTGTACTGCAATACTGGTCTGAGATGGGCCTTGGCAGGCTTTAATCTGTTATCTACCGTTGAGGCCCCAATACCCACATCCCCTCTGGAGCAAATGGGAACTTTCCTTCCATTACAGATAAGCAGGTGCAGAGCCCCTGAGGGGGTCAGGTTTGCAGGCGCCCCACCTACCCCTTGCCCTGGTTCCCATTCCAGATCAGAGGCTCCTATTCCTGCAATTAACTTTTTAAAAGTCATTTAGGGGGATGCTAATTGTGTGGAAATGCTGTTGTGCCTAGCTTGGCCCTCAGGGATAGTTCCAGTCTTCCTGTCCTTCCTTTGAAGTGTGAGTCTAACCTGAACATTTTCCTTGTGCAACATTTACATAGCTTAACCAGCAGCCCAAACATAGGCCTGTTCCGAATGTTCCTCTGAGGGAAGCAGGTTACAATCCATTCTTAAAACTGAGCTCTCTTTCACTAGAAATTACTGGAAGGTGTTTTGCAAAAGAACTGAAAGCGTGTCCTCCTTAGCCTTTATTCCACCACTTCATGAAGGCCTTTCAGCGTGACTCCATAATAACATTATGTTCCTCGTTGTGTACCTGCGTTGGTTGTCCAGTATACTCAATTCATTAAAACATGTGATTTATGCTGAAGGAAATCCCATTCAAAAGGCACAGCAGATCTGTCAATACAATACAGTCTGTTTCTTAACTAATCAGGGAACAACCTGACAGAATGTACGATTTTTTTTTTCCAACGAAGTATTGACTGTTTGCTCAACTAGACTCAATACATAAACAAAATGAATCACAGCACTTCTGTGCTTTCTTCTGTCTTACCTTCAAGGGAAACATAAATGCCTTTGGTCAAAGATAACATTGGTAAAAACACAAGGATTTTTTTGATGTAGCTTCAAGTCAGCTAAATCTGTATTATTTTTTCTTTATGTTTTATTACATCCATTTTATTTTATACATCCATATTTTGTATACTTTGGTTTAATCTAGGGAAAGTGTGTATGAAGAAAAAAAGATTGCCAAGAAGTTTTAATTTTAAAAGGTAATTTAATGATTATAGTATAGAATTAATATTTTGGCAATAGGGCAAGGATAGAGATATGTTTAAATTAGATCAAATAGGATTTAAAATAAGAATTCTAAGAGTTGCTTTTATTCATAGTAGGGAGAAATGGCGATACTGCTTCTGTTGCATACATTACTGGAAGGATAGCGCAGACTTTTATTTCTATGAGTTAAATAGTTTATATTTCCAGCCTACATGTAACCATAATCAACATTTATACAAGGTTTCTTGTAAATTTTCTTTATACCTTGTGTAGTAAATCTTCTTATGCATGCTCGTAGCAGAGTGATTAGTCCAGTTTCTTGTACCTAGGTAAAACGGGCCACCGCCTTTTATTAGACTTTCACACAATGACCTGATTCACACAGCATGGCAGCCCAATGGAGGTTTCTCAAACTTGTTTATTTCAGAGATGTTTGTTGTGCTGTTCAAACACAGCATGGTGGCTTAAGCACAGGTTGCTAATGATGCACTTGCCTCCCCTGAGAACCTATAGCTTGTTGAGCTGTCCAGGGTGGCTTGTTTTCTGAGTGGCTTGTCATAAGGAATGGACCCAGCACAATGGAGTACTTCAAAGGGCTACTGAGATATGCAGCAATGGCAAAAAATCCTGTGCCTTCTACCCCTCTTCCTTGGACTTCATTTGGCAGCACTCTACTTTCCCCCCTAAATTTCTTTTATCTTCACTGATCAACCTGAAGGAAGTGGCTGCTCTTCCAGTATAACCTGAACAAGATTTAGCAACTATTGGCATATAAAGCGACATCAATGTTCTTAGCCCAGCAAAGTGAGACGAAGATCCCTCTAGGTAAGGATGATTGCAATTTGAGATCATGGCAATTTGGGAGAGGGGATTTAAGCCTCCCTGTTTTCATGATGAAATCTATGCCACAACCACCAGGGTGTTTAAAGTAAAGGAAAACCCTAATGTTCTTTTTAAAACCCAACTCCTACAAAGTGGGGATGGTCCCAAATTGGAGTCATACATCTCCTACATGCGGAGATAAGTCAGTCACGCACATATGCATAGCTATGCCAGGAACAGGAATGGCCAATGAGTAGCAGCCAAGGAAGCTATTTTTAATACAAGAATAATGAAATACATGCACACATACAAGCCTTAGCCACGCCAACCTAAAAAATAAGGCAAGCCTCCACTTTGCTCTCCACTCTGAAGCTTCATACGGCTTGTCCTGATGTGTGATAGACTCAGTGGCTTTCTTCCTCTTCTGCACTCATTCCAGCTTCATTGCCCTTCAAAAACTGACTGAAGTTGAATGTTTAATATGGGCTAGATATATGCAGTGGTGATACAAGCCATATGTTAGTTTTGCCAAATTTGAATAAAGCATGGGAGTTAAGGTGGTGAAGGTGACCACACTCACCCTTGATTTCTCTACCACCCTCACAGTTTCCTTTCCAGTTTTGGGCTCAGTGCTCTTCCAGGAACACTACTGGAAGCAATCAGCCTGCACCACCTTCCAATATACTCCATTGCTCGAAATCTCCATTTCACCTGCCTGGTAACACATAGATAGATGTATTGGCATCACACAGAGTTAGCTTCATAGTCCTTTCTGTCAAGAGCTTAGTTTGCTGGTCCTAATCGTTGACTCTCTTGATTGGAAAGCACCTCTTTTTATAAACCCTAGAACTGTATTTGGTATCCTTTATCTTCACCACAGTGCTGGCTCCTAACTATTTCATTATCAACAAAATATCCACACCTCCATCTCCCTCTGTCATTTTCAAATGCCAAATGTTCAAAAGCAGGCAAATGTGCTTATTACTGACCTCTAAGTGCACACTCTTGCACTGCTAGCTGACATTCCATTTCCATTAGTCTCCCCGTAAGGTCAATCTATTCATCCTGTATACTTTTCCATTTCAGAGCCCTATCTAGCCATCGATGAAGCATCAGAGTATGTATGCACAGGAATGCAAAATGTCACGGACATGAAAGAGCAGCACTGCATTATAATTTCTGTTTGACTATTGTGAGATTAAATAAATGAAACATTATCTAAATATTGGGAAAGAATGATTATTTTTAGAGGCCCAGGATGAAAGAACAAATTTCAAAAGCATATGAAGCATTAAACAAACTCAGTTAGTAGACAGATACAGATCACTTAAGTCTGATTCAGCCAGTAATCCACACGGTAGCCTGTGGGACTATGCAGCACTTCTGGAAAGGTTGTAAACCAAAGGGAATCATATGGACAATTGTCTGAACTGGGCCTCAGAACAGTTGTTGACCCTTTAGGTCAGTGGGGACACTGGAATTTTGGAAGAGTGCCATGGATGCTCTCGCAATTGAGCTACCATGGAGGTTTGTCCATTCATAAAATGGCTTCCACAGTGAGTATGGCCAACGACAAGACACTTGTCCCCTGGAAGGGAATCTGCTGAGGCTAAAAGAAAAGAAGCCTGCCCAAGAAGCTAAGTATAAGCCAGAGGTTGCATCTGAGCTCCAAAATGTTAAGCTGCTCTTTTGAACCCCAAAACACAATGGTGCTAGAGAGCTGCACTTCACCTTTAGAGCTGGCAAGCTAATATTAAGAACTGAAATCAAAATCTGGATGGGTGGAAGCCTGGTGCGTGTTGGGAGAAGTGCCCATGGACACTGGTGACCCCAGTCTTGGGCAATAAACACTGAAAGTTATAGTTTGCCTTTCCAAGGTGTTCCAAACAGTGCAGGTGAAGTTGCTAGAAGAATTGTTTTAATATTACTACCACAGGGTCAATATGTAGCATTAGTCTTATCAGCAATAGCAGAATATTCCCTAAGCATTAAGCTATCATACTTGTGGTACATTGTGAGAAGGCAAGTCTCCCTGGAGAAGACAATCCTGCTAGGCAGAAGGAGAGGAAGGCCAAAAATGAGATGGATCGATTTCAAGAAGGAAGCCACAGCTTCATGTTTAGAAGAGCTGAGCAAGGCCATGAAGGGAAGGGCATTTTGGAGGGCATACATTCTTTGGGTCACCATAAGTTGGAGTTGCCGTGACAGCACAGAACAACAGCAGCTAGAATTGAATGCTGTGGTTAAATCCATCTTCTTTCTCCTGAACATGCATTATTGCATTGTTCACTAGAACATACTGTTTTTGTTTTTCACCTATCCTCTTCTGTTCTTCACTTTGACCTTTGAAGCAGTCAGACATGATATTCATGCAACTAAACTCCTTTTTTCTGTATAACTCATACCCTGACAAATATAAGCTTCCAAGGAACTATGAGCACAATCTGTGAATGGAATAGATAATGAAGGCATATGAAAACAAACAGGGTGCTGTTCTCCAGGACATGCCACATTCATTTGTAAAGATTGCCTTTAGGAAGGAGACAATGGATTTTAGCAGGGAGGTAAAATGTTCCCCCATAAATGTGTTTTGGTAAGCAAACCACTCTCAGAAACAATACATCAAATAATGCAATAGCAATCAGTAAAAAATTGATACTAATTCTGATCTACAAACAATGTTGTCATCTCTAAAGCCCCATTACCTTTTTCGGTACAGAATCTGTAAAGGGCTGATCCAGCCTGCATGCTGGAGCATCATTGTTTTCAAATACTTCCAGTGTTTAAAAACTCTGAAATATATGCGGTTCTCCTTTCTTCTAGATAAGAACTAAATCAACAGTTCAGAGTGTACCTGACCCCGACTCAGACTGGACTGCAGATCAGCAGGCCCACATCTGCTCAGTTCTTTGGATAAATTGGCATTTGTGAGTTACTCTGCGTGAACACCTGAGTGCTTAGCGCTGATGAGAAGTTCATGGAGGCAGGTGTAAGGAAGGGAATGGGAGTGATATGGATTTTACTAGGAGCTACCTGGAAATGTGCCTTGAACAGCAACATGTAAATATCTTTTCTATCAAGTATCTATACTCAAAAGAGCTGACTCCTAATTCGCATGTTTACTGGTGCTTCTTCTTTTCTTCTGTGATCTTCTTCAAAATTTATTTTGCTTCTTTACAACCCATGAAAGCATAGCAGTTTTCTTTCATGATTTGCTTGGATTCCCAGTCCATAAAACAGGGATTGTTACCAATCTAAAGGCTTCATTTCCCCCTTTTTTGGCCTAAACACTTCATCACAGAGATCTTGTACAAAGAACTGTGAGCTGCAGAGAACTAAGTGACAATTTCCCACCTGGCATTCATGCATTAGCCATAAGTATGAAGTTTGTTTATGAAGTCTCAAGGAAAGTTAAAATGTCAGCCCAAGTAGAAAGACTGGAATGTAGATACACATTGAGGCAACTGCATAATGTTATTGCTGCCTGTCCAAAAGCATGAGACATTCCCTCTTTTCAGCTTCCATAGAGCTGCCTACTTTTGTAATGTGGGAGTCAGTATTCACAATACCATTTGATTGTCTGTTATTTATTATTTTAATTTAATTTAATTTCTGTACCATCCAATAACAAAAGCTCTTTGGGTGATATAAAACTGCAAAATAAAATACAATATAAAATATAAATAACAATAAAATCATTATAAGAGTTCTTCAGAATGTTAAATTGTATTTTAACTGCTTAAAAACACCCAAAACAGCCAAGAGAAGTTCATACAGTTCCTAAAGCTTCTGACAATACCTCTTCTCCGTAGTGCTATTTCAAGTGAGTAAATGCCTCAAAAGAGAGGGAAGCATCAGGCTGAAACTGAGAAGATGACAAAGGTGGTACCAGGTGAGTCCCAATGAAGAGATCATTCCATAATGTGAGGGCTACTACTGAGAAGACTCTCCTTGTTGCTACCGGCCAAGTTTCTCTTGCGTGATCGTTGAAGGACCTGAACGTTGATGTATGTTCATGTCGACTGCATTTGGGAAAAGGATTCTTCTAAGTATTGTGGCCACAAGCCATGTAGGCCTTTATAGATTAAACCTAGCCCTTTGAATTGGGTTCACAAGTGTATAGGCAGTCAGAGCAAGTTGGCCAGAACAGGTATCATGTGCTTGGACTGTCTGGTTTCAGTTATCAGTCTGGCTGATGCATTTTGTGCATGTTGCATCTTCTAAGCCGTCTTCAAAGGCAGTCACCACAGAGTGCATTGGAGTAGTCAAGCTCAGAAATTACCAGTGAATTGATTACTGAAACTGGGATACCTTTGTCCAGACAGGGGCATAGCTGGGACACCAGCCAAAGTTGGGAGAAGGTATCTGGTGCCACCAAGACCACTTAAACATCAAGGGACAGAGATGATGCAGGAAAATCTACAGGCTGTGAATCTGGTCCTTCAGGGGAGTACATTCCCATCCAGAAAAGCTGAACACCATCTGTCCAGTCAGAGGAACCATCTACTAAAAGTATCTCAGGCTTGTCTGGATTGAACTTGATTAGCCCTCATCCAGTTGCAGCCAAACACTGGTTTAGGGCATCCATAGTCTCAGTTGAAAAGGAGAAATGGAGCTTTGTGTCATCAGCATATTGATGGCAATGCACTCCAAAACTCTGGATGACCACAACTGGAGGTTTGATGTAGATGTTAAAGACGATGGGGGACAATATCAACCACTGAGGCATCACATAGCTGAGAACCCATGAAGCTGAGCAATATTCCCCAACCAACACCTTCTGGAGCTGATCATGGAGGAGCTCTACTGCACAGCTATACTCCCTACTCCCACTTTAGACAGTTACCCCAGAAGGATACCATGGTTGATGGTATTGAGAGGTCCAGGAGTATTCACAGGGTCATATTTCCTGTGTTTCTTTCTTGGCATTGATCAGCATACACAACACTCAGTGTTGCTTCTGAGCCAAAACCTGGTCTGAAACTCAGCTGAAATGGATCCAGGTAATCAGTTTCATCCAAGAGTGTATCAAACTTGAGCCGCCACCTGCTCAAGAACCTTTCCAGCAAGTGATTAAGAACTTCCAGGTCCAGAGAATGTTTCTTCAAGAGGGCCTCACCACTGCCTCTTTATAGGTGATATGGAATCACTCCCTCTCATAAACAGGCAATTCCTGTTGTAAACCACTTGTCTGGCTAAGTAAACAGTGTATAAAAAGGCTTTTATACATGAAGAAATAATAAAGACTTACCTTCCCTGGCTATTCCATCTCTACTAGGTTTTATAAGACCAGAGTGGCAAGGATCTAGAACAGATGTAGTTGGACAAACCTGTCCGTGCACCTTACCAACATCCTGAAGCCACACCAACCAAAACTCACCTCTGTGCTTTGAGTATCTCACCTGATGCAGTTGCTATAACATTAGATCATGGAAGGGCTTTACAAATATATTACAGCAGGCCTCCAAAATGTCTACAATACCCTAAGGGCTGACATTCAATGGGCCCTGGATGAACCTGAAAAGCTTTGCTAGGTGGCAGAGAGAAGATTCCACATGCAGGACCTGGGGTGGAGGGGTCTTGTCCTTTGTCTCAGACAGCAAAAAACTCGGGATGACCCTGATTAGTATGATAGTGTGAGGTGTGACAAGGACCAGCAATGGCAGAAGCATTATGACCAACTCTGACAAAAGATTTACAACAAACCTGTCATACCAGAATAGAAACAGGATTTATTATACCAAAAATGTATCAATTCTGATTCTTTCTAGAGTCACTGTAAACAAAAACAACCTGGCTTGGTTTGTTAGTAAACTGTCAGTCAAGAAATATCAGCATGATATATGTACCCCATAAAATAAGACTGCTGGTAAAAAAGAAAGATTCCTGGAAGGTGTTAAAACTGATCTGTTAATATTAGTCATACATTATATCAGTTTTCATGCTAAAAACAGAGTTTTATATCTATTAATAATCCCTTCTCCCTTCCTTGATTTTTGTCTAGTAATTACAGCATAAATGAACAATTTTAACTGCAGTAGTAACAAAAGCTAGATCTATAATTTTCTTTAGAAAGATTTTTTTGAAGGTTGGTGATATATAGCCTAAATTGCTGTTCAGTGGGAAACTAGTAAAAAGGCTTGCCTCCCTGGAACTGGCATTTTCTGCTGTCTGGGTAGGTCTATGTTGAATAGACAAAATGCAATTTGATATCACAAAACGCTTAGACTAAAGAGGGAGGTTTTTCTTCCTTCAAGCTGCCTCATCAGCTGCTTTGCAGCTGAGTTCATCTGAAAATTAAATTACATTATGTTCATAGGATATTTTTTAAAAGGCTAACCTGTTATGTCTGGCTCAGCTTCCTTGGCAGATTCTTTACTTAATTGGTTTGTAATTAGTAGAAGAGTCCAGATGTCAAGACAAAATTGATAGAAATACAATTTTTAAAAATTATACAACTGTTTATGGCAGAGTTCTCGCTCAGTAGCAGTAGTGTTGCAAATACATCTTTTTAACCTTTGCCAATTATTTCCATGGCATACATATTAAAATACAATTTCTTGCACTTTAGTATTGCTGCTATCATGAGCCCTATATATCTGTAACAGAATCCCATTAGTGTTAAGAGAACACAATAGATTCAGTTACTGTAGAACAGTCTTTCCCTAGTCTCAGCATAGCATTCCGGACCTCTGGCCATGTTAGATGGTGCTCATGAGCCTTATAGTCCCAGATGTCTGGAAAGCTCAGGACTGGGGAAGGCTATTGTGAACTGTGTAAATGAAAAGCAATTTTCTGGATTCTGCTGCAATTCACAGGGCTATGCTGCAGACTCAATCCATCCAGAATTCTTCAGGAGGAACTTGCACTCTGATCCAAAATATGTTTACCTAAAGATATGTTCCACTGCTTTTAATTTAATGTACTCAAGTTGAACAGTACCGCAGCCTAAATGGGGGGAAAATAATTAACTACATAAAAAGCATACATTCAAATTGAAGCTGTGTGAGTAAGAACATAGCAAGAAGCTGTCTAGTCTGGCATTCTGTTCACACAGTAGTCCACCAGGGGCCTGTGGGAAACCCACAAGCTAGATATTAGTGCACCATCATCATCATGTTAATGAAATTAAAGCCATGTATAGATTTATTCTCCACAATATGCCACTGCTGACTCCATTTTGCCTTGAGAATGTAGGTTCATAAGTCCAGTAGTGCCCTCCTCACACAAATTTTGAATGTTCACCTTGAGTGTCTCCTTAGGCAAAACATCTGTATGAATTTTGAGGCACTTGCAGGGTTTAAGAAAGATTCGGGTATTTTTACCTGCATTCCCAAGGCAAAAACAACTCGTCCATATTCAAAAGTTAAAGCACTACTGTATGACACCAAAATTCCCTCTGGTCTAGCAGCTTGCTTCTGAAGAGGAATATCAGGTGCTTCCCAGGAGCCTCTGAGCAGGGCAGATATTGCCCAGGACTCCTTTTTACCCAGGCAACTGGTATCCAAGTAGACAAGAGAAATTTGCTTTGACATTTATCAGAAAGTTGTTATACTCCTCTCTGAAATCACTGGGATGTAAAGCACATTTGGGAAACGGGTGGCCCTGCAGATACCATTGGATTCCTTGCCCCATAAGTCCATCTAGTATGGCAAATGGTCAGGGATACTGGGAGTAGAAGAGGGATCATAACTTATTCATACCTGTTGTAAGAGGAGACAAGAAAAGCCTGCTGCTAGCTGGTCAGCTTCTGTTAGAGTCCTTTGCCTCAGGTCTATTTGTGCTTTCAGTTACTCCTCGTCTTGCATTGCTGTGAATCTTCCTGAGCCTGTACCTTTCCTGTATCCAAGCTGGCCTGTTTACTTCTGTCTTGCTTGCTTGCTTCTCACTTATCTGGTTAAGCTACCTATGTTCTGGCTTGTTCCTTAGAGTGGAGATTCAGTGAGCCAGAAATACCCACACAATGGGACCTTTATACCCGGTCCAATGGTATTATGAGACAGTCTGATATCCACCATACCCTTGGGCTGGAGTTGTCATGTCACAGGATGGGACACTGTATCCTAGGCCATGCCTAGGCCTGGAGCAAGCAGAGGAAGGGGCTCCATCTGCCTGGTAAATGTCCTGTCGCAGACTGCACAAGCAGATCATCTGTGTTGGATTAGCACAGGTGCAACATCAATCAGGCTCATAAAGGCCCTTCATTTGTTGTCGGGAAAAAACAAAGCCATGTCCACAGAGTCTCATCCTCTAGGGAAAACTAGCCTGACGAGATACGTAAGGGCTGAGGCATACAATCTAAGGTACTACTATTGCTTCAGCTGCATCTTTCAGCCATCTTTCAGTGGTGGACCAACTAACAGCATAAGGTCCTTTAAGCCATGGTCAACCTACAAACTAGGCCAAGAAAATATGTTCTCCAGTGCACCCAAAGTAGGTATGTAACTTGGTCTTACTAGTCAGCAGGAGTAATCCTTTCATTGTACAAACAGAACACGGGATGCTAAAGAAGAAAAGTATCAAGAGATCATCCTCATACCCTCCTCAGCAGAATCACATGTCCATTTGTTCATGTGTAACAGACCAGCTGTTGTTTGTTTTTGTTAAATTACAATTTAATCTTTTCTCAGTTGGGTGAATTTTCTTATGAGCTTTCCTAGCATGTAGCAAAAGCAGATTTTGAGGCTGTCTGAAATTCTTCTGTCATTCCAAGACTGTAAGTAACCATAATACCAGAAAACATCCCCATATGCTCAGAAAGGGGAAGTAACTCATGAGTGTCCAAATTAATCTACACCCCATATGTTAATACATAGGCAAGACTTTCAGGCACGCTGGCATATGCAGTCCACACGACAACTGAAATCAGAAGTCACAGCATGCAAACTAATTATGATATACACCACATATCTTTCATCTTTAAGAATCTACATTTTGAACTAACAGATGGTGTTGTTATGGTATCATACCATCTTGAAAAGATGCAGAGGCATAAGACACATGCAAAATGTTGAACATGAACAACCCGCAATCCTTTTTTTTCCAGAAAAGGGAGTCAAGCAAAGAAGTCATCAGAAATAAAAAGAAATCTACATATATTTCAACTTCTAGCACCATTTATATCAAAAGATCTGCAATGAAAATAGAAATATAGTCAAATTTTAAGCATCTTTGGCGGGGGTGGGGAGGTACCTAAGGTAGAAAAAGCTCATATGCAACTGTGGCTCCAAGTGGGGATGCCACTCATGATGAAGCTGTGGATGTGCTAAACTGGCTGGCTGTGAGAATGTACTGGAACAGAGCTAATAAACTGGAGCTCAATCTGGACAAGACTGTGCTGCTTGTGGGCAGATGGAGGGTGTTCAACCTGTTCTGGATGGAGTTTAACTCTCACTAAAGGAGCAGGTTTATAGCCTTGTAAGTGTCTGTCACTTGAGGCTCAAGTGGCCTTAGTGGCACTCAGTGTCTTCTCCCAGCTTTGGCTGGTGTTCCAGCTATGTCCCTGTCTGGACAGGGAGAGCCTGGTATCAGTATTCTATGTCTGCTAATGACAAAATTAGATTATTGTGGTGCACCATATGCAGTGCTGCCCTTGAAGACTGCTCAGATGCAACAGCTTGTGCAAAGTGTGCCATCCAGATTAATAACTGGGACCAGAAGATCTGAACATAAGACCACTTCTGGCCTGCTTCTACTGGGTGCCTATATATTGCTGAGCCCAGTTCACAGTGCTCTACATGGCTTTGGACTGAAGCACCTGAAAGAATGGCCCTGCCAACCTCAGTCTAACTGGGACAGTATGATCTGCATCTGGAGACACTTACATGGGAAGCCTAGAAGGAGGCAACAGGAGAAGGGCCTTCTCTGTGGTGGCACCCCAGTTATGGAATGAATGCCCCCGAGCCCCCTTGGCACCAACACTATCCACTTTTCAGTACCAGGCAAAGATTTCAAGGTATTTAATGGAATTTAATGGCATATGTCAGGATATATTCACCCTTTTAAAAAGTCTTGATTTTTAAAAAATCGTTTAAGCCATTTTATTTTGGAATTTTATACTGCGTTTTATTGCATTCATATTGTATCCATTTTTACTACTGCATTTAAACTTATGAATTGTTGTGAACTGCTCAGAAAGATTTTGCTATAGAACAGAACAGAAATGAAAATGATGATGATATAGGTCCAATTTTGGTCAGGTTGGACCTTTACCTCTTCCATTTCCACTGCAGAACAACTCTCAACCATCTGGTATGGTTACATCCTTTGCAGTCTGCATACGGGCTATGGAGCCTGCGACATTAACTTGTCCAAAGCTATCAAGAATTCATGACTCAGGTGATATTTAAATCCAGATTTTCCAGGTGCAAGTATGATCTAACAGACTGCATTGGTTCTACAGGCTACAATACAGTTGCATGACCAATAATGTTCCGTGATGCTGTAACACAAAATTAGCCGTCATTGTACCCTATTTGACCATAACATTTTAAAAGATGCGACCATTCTTTTCTTTCTTTCTTTTTTTGTTAAATTAATGGAAACTCTCCTTGCTCAGGTTTAACTTTTGACCAAGGAAATAGAGTTACTTGCAAAAGGCTCAAAGAATTCCAGTTTGGAGAGTTCAGCATAAAATATACCTGAAAGTTGCAAATTTGCAGCTGCTAGGGATTTGAGCAAAATTTGAGCTCCTTAAGGTCCTCTGAGTGCCATCTCAGTCTGAGTCATATCCATACCAGATTCCAAGTATTTGTTTCTTTTCACTTTAAAATTGCAAAGTATTTGGTGTATCTGGGTTTGCATTCCTAAGTATGAAATTGTGTCATTAACTAAAGTGCTTTTGTGTGCAGTTTTAAATGGTATACATTTCTCCTGCATATTTTCCTAATATACACATTTTCTGAATGCATTATTCTCGCTTTCCCAGCTCACAGCTCTGCAAGCTCAGGAATTTACAAAATCGTTGACTGTAGATCATGTTCGTATTTGGATTCGTGAGGTATGACTCAGTAAAGTCCACTCATAAATGCACGGAAACAAATTTCTCATACATTGCTGCATACTACACAAAGCTTCTCACTCACATGATCAAGGGACATAAATTCGGTATACAGCTTAACCCCCCTCCACCACTTGTTTGATATTAGAGACAAGAAGATAAACCACAAAAATGCAGATGGATTGTTCGCTGGCCTTCATGGGACCTAGCAAACAATTTCAATAACCACCATGATTATGGCAGATACACAACTGACTTTATTGCACTTCTGTGCTATCACAGCAATGCCTGGAGAGAGCAGATCAAATACAAATCAAGGAGCTGATGAAATGTCATGTTAGATTTATGAAGACCAAGGTCTTCTCAGCTTAGAAACTGTAAGGAATGAAAGTCACACTGATTTCAGTTCAGAGTTCAGTTCAGCAACAAATCTGTCAAACTGAACTATTATATAAAAAGGCTGGTAATGATAGCTCCTTTCCCAGCCAGACTTTGCAGATGAATGATGAAAAATCTTTTTCAGTCCTTTCCAAACCTGCTTGCTGCTGAACGAATTATTCAGCAGGCTCATGCAGCTAAGTAAACCCCTGCATGCTATTTTCTGCATCCTGCCCTGTAGCAAACTTTAGTCTCGCCTAATTTTCATTAAAATCAGCTACATGTTGATGTTGTGTTTCCAAGCAGCAGTGTAAACTGGTGACCCAAGTATAACAAAACTTAAGGAAGATGATTCCATGGTGCAAAAGAATATTAAGAACGGGAATGTATAAGGGTGAGAAGGCTCTCAAGTTAACTTAACATGCACGGTCAAGAGACATGATGCTTGAGAGTCAGAACTGCTAGCAGAAGGCACTGGAGACGATGAACTTAAAGGAAAGGTTGGAGGGGTGACCCTAAGCAAGCTAAGAAGGGAGGGCGGGCTGGCTGGAGGATGCTAAGAGTTGTAGGCATCCTTTTTCTGTCTACATATGCATCCAATTGCATCCTAACAGTGGAATTCTATGTCTGTTTAAACAGAAGAAAAGTTCTGACTGGGGATTTCTGTGCCTTGTAGGGGCAGTGGTGATGATGAGTTTTAATGTACAAAGACAACAACTGATAATGATTTCACTGCAGAAGTAGTTTACAGTAAGAGCACTAGGTTAAGAAAAACCATGCAGTCTCATCTAGAGAGAGAGAGAGAGAGAGAGAGAGAGAGAGAGAGAGAGAGAGAGACTGACCGACCGACCGACCGACCGACCGACCGACCGACCAATGGAGTCACTCTAAATATTAAGACCACATACAAATATGTTTTACCAATTTTCCAAGGCATACGTGCAGGTTTATATTCAATGGCTTTCTAGGGCTTTAGACATGGGTCCTTCCCAGCCTCGTCTGGAGATGTCAGGGCTGAACCTTGGCCCTTCTGCATGCAAGGGGTGAGCTCTACTACTGAGCTGTGATTCTTCCCCTGCAGCCCTTTCTGCAAGGTGAAGGGATTGCTGCAGCCTCATTTCTCTCTGCTGGAGCTTTAGGACTCTTGGGAGCATGGTGTGTTGGCCTCGCTAAGTACTTTCCAGATCACCTTGATTTGATACATTCAGGAGTAGACTTCTTTTTAGGGACAATGTCTATAGTACAGGTGTCCACATTTAACTAGCTGTGCTTCAGCTTTTAACACCCAACCATGCAGAGTGCTTGGTGAGGGTTGTACACATCATCGTTTACCTACTCAAATCCTGCCCGCTTGGACTTCCAAAAATTCCAGATTCATTCAGTGGAATGATCACATGTGGTAGGATCCACTGAATGAGGGTCAAACTAAATGTTTGTTCTACCACGCTTAGCGGAGCTGTGTGTGACTGGATTACTTACCACCTCCTCTTGGAACAGCTGAATCCGTTCCAATGTGTAACAAATGTTCTATTTTTACAGCTAGATTTCTAGTACTAAAGTGGCCTGTATGAAAACGGGGGGACAGAGTTTTCACATGGTGCTCTCATGTCTCCCTGAGGAGAGGATCTTGCAATGCACTGCTTCCTAGGAAGAACACACAGCACACGGCTACTTAGAATGGGCTCTGTGGCATTGTACTGAGATGCTGACATTACTGGAGACTGGAACTGAGGGCTGAATTAGAAGTGAATGACCCTAATGAAGGTTTTCCCCTCAAAGCAATGCCAGCTGCAAAAAGGGGATTTTCCGCAGGACCACAGAAGAGCAGGAAAGGATTCAATTTTCTTCCCATGCCTGCTCTGATCCCATTAATTATCAGTCCTCCCAGCTGATCCAATTTGCATTTTAATACACACACACACCCCTCACATTAAATGCAAAGACAAATTGAACACATCACTTCTAGTTTGCTCCTGCATGCAGCAATAAGTTGTGTCATTTGGAGAAGAAAGGCCTTTGAAACTGGAAAAGGAGGGAAAGAAGCCAGAAATAACACCATGAAGATATGCATAAATGAAGAATCCCAGCGATAGAATCAAAGCACAGGATGAACAAGAAGCTGAAGATGGAAAGCCACAACTGTTCCATCAGATAAATGTTCCCATCTTATCCACTAATCAACCTGATTGCTGGTAATTTTATTTTTTTTCTTTGAGGTATTGATGTTTTACAAGGTAAAGCACATCCCATTGTGTGGTTGTTACCATCTCAGGCTGAAATCTTGTCAGAGCTTGTCCACTAAGGAGAAGGCACTCTGCAGGCATTCTACAGACAGCACATTTCTAGGGAGCATCCCAGCTTTGGGGGTAGTCAAAGGGAACAATTACGAACCCTTCACCATTCTCTTGCAATGTGAGTGTGTGCATGTTCCTGTTAGCCTTTTAATGCTGCTTTTAACCTGAGCTATAAGTCCAGGAAGATACAGCTTCCTGAGAACATTACCACATGGCACAATGGATCAGGTAAAAATGGGTATTATTGAAGGAGACCTCTCAACATCAAAAACACTTGGTCAGAAGAAGTATTCTCTCAGACAACAGTTTTGCTAAGACCCCTGTCCTTAATGACTTAGTGCAGATGTCATGCTGCTAATTGGCTAACTACGGCTAGGTGATCAGTAGCCCTCCATGGAATGATGCCCTTCCTGCTCTTCCTCTTCCTCCTTTCCCCTTATGGTTGTGCCTTTCCCCTTCCTTTCACTTATGCAATCATTCTTCTCTTTCCTTTGAAGTTAGCCATAGTTCACATTGTGTCTGTACCAATGTTAACACAAACCATAGTTACTGCCAGGAGAAAGGCAGTTTTACAAGGTTAACATAAAGTAAAACTATAAATAGTGTTTTCTTAACTTCCTTTTACTTCTTTTATTCTCATTCTGACTTGCTGCTGTACAGTCACTGTACTCTTCTGTTGTGCCATCCAGCTCTGAATTGTTATTGGGTAAAAAAGGCATCAAGGATCAGTTACCCCAATCAGTGCACCAAGGCAATGTGAATCAGTTGCCATCTTAGCCTGAAAATACTGCAAGGAGAAGCTTCTGATCATATAGACTGCAGACAGCCAAACTTTTATAGCCTTTATGTCTAGTTTATTTATTTAAAACATTTGTATGCCACCCAATTGTGCCACAGCACCTCTGGGCGGCTCACATTCACAAGGTAAAAACACAGGAAAAACCAATTACATCATATTAAAATATCAATAAAATAGAGACAGAAATGCAAAAGCAGAGGTCAAATGGCATTAATTATTAAATATTTTAAAGGATCACAGCAAAGCAAACACATGGTGAAAAACTAAAAGTAGATTCTGGGTATTTTACGACAGAGGTAGAAGTGGAACCTCCAGAAAAAAAACTGGAATGTTTTTCCCTATTCCTTGTGTTTTCGGGATTGCTGGTAGCAGGCCAGCTGGTAGGAAATTCTAGGAAAAAAACCCTAAGCTGGGCAGTTTATATTCTTGCTTGTTACTTTGCCTGCCCACATACCTGTTCCCATGTATCTCACGTACCTGAACCCTTTCCTAGTACTGATGTTTGATTCTGCCACAGCTCAGTGGTAGGGCTCTTGTCAATTCATCATTTAAACTCCTTTCCCTTCATATTCTACTGATGATGCAGCCAATGAACTGTAGATTTGATCTGTTGGCTCAAAGGAAAACCCATTTATTGGAAACTGTGAGGCCCCAACATCCAAACTCCAGAAGCATTTAGTTTGTCTGTGCATGCAGGCAGTCCTGCAATGGCCTTATCTAGTACGCGGCCCAAGACACCAGGCACAAAAGTGCAAACATGTTGTTGTGAGAGCCAGTTTACAGGTGAACCCACTATGAAAATGTAGACCAAATCCAAGGCAGGTAGGCCCACTTGGCACAGTTGATTGACTTTAATAGGTGCTGATTATGCTGCTCATATTGCATGAAATTAAAAAGCTTACAAATGTTATGAGCCATTACCCTTCCATTTAAGGGAGCTTATGACATGTTAGCAACACTTAATGAAATTCCTTTCAGTATGCTATAGGCAGCCTCAACAAGACTGCAGTTTGAATGTTACTTGTGAAATTATTTTCAAGAAAGTTTGCTTACTGCAAGAATGTTGTCCCTCTTCTCTATCAGGGTTCAGATATACTTTAAGCAATGAGTTAACCACCAGAAGAAATTGTTTTGGTACTTTTCCTAATGTCATGATGGCAGCAGACAAACGGAAAAATAAAACATATTTATGCAAGGGTACCCTTTACTATCTCGCCCAAGTGCCAAGCACACTGAACATTCACTACAGTTCAAAGTCTAGGTGAGATTTCCCCTTTAATACTTTCTCCTACTACCCCTGTGCAGGAATCAAGTTATACTTTTATTGCAGAGGAACTGGGTGGCGGGTAGGGAAGTAAGTTTGGCAGGAATACAGGACATTGAGGAAAACAGGTTTTAAAGCAGTTCTTTGCAGTGATACATTTTGAGGTACTGGGCTCCTTATGATCCCGCATAACACTGCACCTACTGGGAGGGTCCAAATGCAGGTAACTGTGAACCATTTCCGTGTGTGCATCATAAACATAGCTAGTAAAGCAGCTTAGATCTTAATCACGCCTTCAAGATCAAAGCACCCCAAAATCAGTTTTCATTACAACAGATATAGTTCTGCTGTAATGCAGTGTTGCAGAATAGAAATGCTGGGAAAATCTATTTCTCCCAAGCCACTCCAAGTATGATAACTTAGCTCAGTAGGACCGAGGCAGTATGAAGACAATGGCAGAAGATGATATGGTCCCTGCTAATGAAAATGTCCCAGAGCATCGACTCTGTGAGCCCTGGTCCCAATACAACACAGGCAGCTAGGAATCACAGCAGATCTGAAACACCAGAAAATTAAGCCCTCTTGATTTGCATTTTAGCGCTTTAGATGGTCCTCTTTAATTATCAGTGTGAGCTGTGGCTATTGACTCAAGCAGCTAAGCAGCTGATTAACTGGGGGTATGATCTTCATCATTTAGTTCTGGAGAGTGCATTAAGAACAGGCACCGATTTGTTATGAAATTATCACTACTCCTCTAGCCACACAGAAGCAACTGGCTAGTTTCTCTGCCAGTGCCACCACTCACACCCTATCAAGCCATTGTTGAAATGAATGTCCTGGAAATAAGAGTCCCTGCAGCCCCTACAAGCTTTGCTGATAATTATTTAGAATGCAGCCACTCATTCTCCCCAGTAAACAATGGAAACAGTAATATGGTTTCATTAGGAGTTATTTTACGATGTGTCACATTATTCAGCTATTCTAGTACTTTGTGCCAAAATGGTTTCATCTTCAGACAGAAGATGCACATATGTTAAAGTGACTGCCTTAAGCTGCAGAGTCTTCGATGCGTATCAGATAACTCATTCTTAACTTCATATGATTTTGTTTCTCCATTAACTTCATATAATTTGTGAGGCACAAATGCCATCTATAAACTGTTTGTAGTACCATTTCCTTAGACAGAGCTGATATAGACTTATAGGGTTGTGAGGACCATATTCTTGCCCATGCCACTTCTGATATACTGATATTTAGGGTCATTTCCCAAGTCATCTTAGTTCCCATATTTTTACCATATTCTCTCTCAATAATAGCCTTGTAGATAACTGAGATGGAAGCTTTTTACCCATTAAACTCTTCAATACAAGATTTGCAAGTCTTGTAAGAGCTCTTATAGAACCTGCATTATAGAGGAAAATTGAAAAGTTTTAAATTTGTATTAATTGGAGCAACTAGTTCTTCTTTGGGCAGTTTTATCTTTAATTGTCTTACAGAAAATAATTTTCCACTTAAAAACATAAACCCTAGTTTATAAATCTGAATTTCTTTCTATAACTTATTTTGTGCAGATTTATCTTGAAAATTGAATTTTGGGGTTCCAGAATGGGACATAATGGGGACATGGGAGAAGCAAGAAATTTCCTATATTTATGCCATATCAGAACCAGTGTCCTAATGAAAGTATTGTATATTTTAACTTTGTATGTTATGGTAAACATAAATAAGAATCAAGAAAATCTGTGTCCCCAGATGATAAGTGACTGCATTTCAACCATGAAAAAAGCTTGTTTGCAAGCCCCCTCCCCTCATTGGTCCCCCTTCCCTCCTTGCCCAGCACCTGGAAACCTGCAGAAAATTGTCCTAACGTGGACTCCAATGAGAAGCCAAGAACTTGGCTTGTTCCCAAGGCTGGATGTCTTTCCCCATCTCTTTAGTATTTCTCAATTACAAAAACATGTGCGTCAACAGCTTACTTATCAGCCAGTCTTCCAAATAAGAATAAAGCACAACACAAAAATAAAACTATTTAAATTTGATCATTCATCTCCTCCTATCAGAGATCGGACTGCACAGCTTGAAGCAAGCAGGGAAATTATGGAATCAAATTCACTGTGTCTTCAATATGTTCTTTCCCCCTCTACTTTCTTTGATCACAGTTGCTTTCTCATCCCTTGAGCCATCAGCTTTATCATATTTCTTCTTTGGATAAGTCTCAGGCACAGTTTTTTTAACTCTTTGTAGAAATCTTGTAGTTCTCTATCAGTTGTAACAATCATTTTGGAATTAAGCAGGGGCAACTACACAAATATTTAACAGCCTGATTTGTGAGAGTCTCTGAAGAAGGGCTTCCATCCTCTGTGTTTTCTGAGTGTTTCAGCTGCCAAGTCCTGGAACTCTTCCACCTTTTCTCTTTCTGCAGCTCTTCTATGTTACTCAGTGCATGCTAAGTTATTGTTTTCATCATGTATAATGCAGATGTTTCAATAATGTATCTCTGATGACCCTCATAGATTTGTTTAGGACCATTCTATGATTTATTTTCAGGTGCTCCAATCTGATTCTTAAGTCTGGACAACAGTCTTGCATCCATTTCACCACCTGAATCCTCTTTACATCCCTCCTCCTTGAATCCTTGTAGGTGGGTGCTGAGGAAGCAATTGTGATTCTCTTATTCCATCAACTTATTTCTTAATTCATTTCTTTCTGTTTCTCATAAACTTTAGTCTTTTGATGCTGAGTGAAATCAAAGGCTTAACTTGCTGTTTCTCTTCTTCTTTTAATATTTGTTTATTTCTGCCATCTGTTTTACCAGCATTAGAGTTCTTTTTAAATCTGTTCGCAAGTCCTTCCCTCATTGTTCTTAAAAGCATTCCTTCATTACACCTGTGGGGCAGTTTTGTTTTGTTTCCTAACCCCCTTCTTCTTTTCCAGCACTATATCTTTTCCATGCTTGTCTGATGAGCTTCATGAATTGCTTTGAACTCCTGCTTCCAAAGAGGCATCCAAACCTCTGTTTTATTACAGTTTCTTTTGTTTTTTCATTGCCTCATTTTTTTCCAATATTATTTAGTTGATGTTTTGACTTGGCTCATGTTTAAGTATTAAACCCAGGCAGGCAGAGAACAGGGCATTCATTCTAGCTGTTGCAAGCTGCCCCCATGTCAGCGGATCAGGATCTCAGCAGATCTACAATACCGGACAACTAAGATGTCTTGATTTAAAAAGTCATTTGCACCCTTTAAATGGTCCTCTTTAATGTGGCTGTCAGATCAAGCAGCTAGTAGAAAAGGAATTCTCAAATGAAAGTACTGTCATTGGATTTATTTGATTTATTTTTCAGTGACTTGAGTATATGTTCCAGTTTCATCAAGTTGCAAGCAGGGGCTATGCTACCAAATTTTTCAAAGTATGCAGAGAGTACTACTTTAAAGGAAGGAAGGCAAACTTTGTTAAAAAGCATGCATGCGTATGCCAAAACACACTGATTCTGCCTGCAGACCTCCACCTACACCCTACAAAATGCCAACAAGGATTTTGCATTGGTTTGTGACACACAGGTTTTGTTGACATTTCTTGCAACTGGAATTGTTTCCACATTAATGGTCCCAGTCTGCCTTGCTTATTCTTCTAGTTGCTTGCATCTTACCTTACTGTTTACAGTTGGCTAGAGGCAAAGCAAGATCTTGAGACAAAACCAAAAGAGACATTTGGAGCATTTTCCACAGAGCAAATTCCCCAGTGAAAGGCAACTAACAATGAAGACTTACAATAGAGATGCAGCCTTGCCAAGTGAGTGGCTAGATGCAGCAGAGTGAAACATTTGCTTATAAGTCAGCCACTGCTAATTAGCAGCTTCTTGTTTTGTCAAATTAAAAGCTTTTTTGAATAATACTGAGCAGGATCTGATGCTCGAATACCGTAGGAAGGAGGAAGCAAGCATGGCTTCATGATCAGCACTTTGCTCCAATAACTTTTGCTGAACATTTTACAGTGCAGACTGCAGCCCGTATGTCCTAACCTGATCTGCTTTGTAATCTGCACTCCGCAAGACATGGGCATTATCAAAGCAAAGAAATGAACTTGGATTTGTAATTTTGTAATTGGTTGATAATTTTATGAACTACTGTAAATGACCCAGAGAGCTATTCAGTGATATGGAGCTAAATACATTTTAAAAGTTATTGCTATGGGAGAAATGGTAACCTGCACGTGGAATTTAAATGTGAAGTGATGATTGCTTCCTTGCAAGGAAGTCAAGGTGGCTTACAAAATTTCTTCCTCTCAATTTTAATGTCATAGCAACAACCCCTCGATAGGTTATGCTGATGGTTAGTGACTTGCCCAAAGTCAGCACCCAGTAAGCTTCATGGCCAAATGGGGACTGGAACCTGGACCTCCTGAGTCCAACACTCTAACCACTACACCACACCGGCTGTTAGGTCATCTTCTTTAAGATTAATATCACCCTGTTTAATGCTCAAATCACTTGTTTACAACCACCATTATGGCAATAGTTAAGATGAAACAAGATGGTGGGTCCAATAGCTGAAGTCAATTAACACTTCAGGATGACTGATCCTAGCAATAAGCCAGGCTGGGTTGGCTGTTGTCCTAACAAACTACAATGTGTTCAACAGACAATCAGGCCTACCATGGGCTGTTTGCCGTACCCTTCCTCCTCTGTCCTCCTGCAGGTACACGAGGAGATCTGTGGCAGGACTGACTTGGTTGGTCCCCTTCCCCCAACGTTCACAAGCCCTTCTTTTCTTCCTTTAACTTTCCCCCCCACGGACTGTAATCTCCAACTTGACAGCCAGTTTTTCCAATCTCTGTTTTGACAGTCAGTGAGAGTACCTTTGAATTGTCCAAGCAGCACACTGAAAGGGCAGTCAGTGGTTGGCAAACAATATCTTTTTAAATGTGCCCATTGCGTCTGCAAATATTTTTGTAATTTAAATAAATTAGCCTCACTTGCACAAACCATCAGTGTGGAAATGGGGAACTTCAGCTGGGCGATATCACTGGGCATATCTGATATCAGATTGTAGCAGGTACCAATCCTGGACACTGACCCAAGAAAACTTGAAATCCCCAAATAGGGGGGGAGGTTAGTTTAAGAACTACTAAAACACAGGAAAGAGTATTTCAACTCCAGATTCACTCCAGATTTTGTTACGTGCCATTAAGTCTTCTCCAACTTATGGTGACCCTATGAATGAAAGCCCTACAAAATGTGCTGTCCATAACAGCTCCATTCAGCTCTTCCGAGTTCAAGGCTGTGGCTTCCTTTATGGATTCAATCCATCTCTTACTTGGTCTTCCCTTTCATTTTCAGACTTTGACTTTCCCTAACACAGAATCACAGAAAAGCCATGGAGTATCAGATGAAAGGGTCTATCTAATCCAGCATTCCAAACACAAAGGATGGCAACCAGTCACTCACAGAATAGATTGCCACAGATTGTCTTCTCCAAGGAGTCTTGCCTTCTCGCACTGTATCCAAAGTATAACAGCCTCAATTCTTTCATTTTTTATTCTGTGGAAAGCTCGGGCTTGATTTGATCTATGATCCCCTTGTTTGTCTTTTATAAGTACAGGGTATTTGCAAAGCCGTTTCAGACTCATTACTTTTCTTCCAAATGGCTTTCACTCCCATGCATTGTGACTGAGAATACAATAGTTTCGATGATCTTGATGTCCAATAAAATATCCTTACAGTTCATTATCTTTTCTAGTTTGTTTGCTGCTGCCCTTCCAACTCCCAGTCCTCTTTGAATTTCTTGGCTACAGTCTCCCTTTGAATTGATGGTGTGTGAAATCTTTTGAATTCTTCATTATTGAAAGTAAAGTTTTGTAATTGTTCTGTGGACAAGATTTCTATTTTCTTCATATTCAGCTGCAGTCCTGATTTTGTAATTCTTATTTCACTTCAGTGCAAATATATAGGAATTTGGGGCTCATTCCATATAATATTCCATCATAGATTTGGTAGACCAAAATAATGTTCTGTGTAAAAATATTAATGTAAGAAAACCAGGATTATTTATGTTTTCTTCAGTATGGGCACCCAGGCAGATTCCAAATCATTTATACAGAGCTACTGATCAAAAATAAACAATTTAAAAATGTTTGAGAACATTTATGACATAATTTTTAAAAGGTACTGAACTACTGATACACCGTCTAATGTGCCACTTGGACACTTTGTGGGGCTGTCAGTGACAGAGATTATGAAAAGTTCCTGAAAGGGGAAAAGGGGAATAATGCTGTGGTGCTGACTGAAAAGGAGTCATAAATGGAGTGAGGAGGGGAGGCAAAGTGGCTTCAGACACAAAGGGCCCTGGGATACCTGCTGGAAGTGTGGGGACAGCCCATGTTGCATCTGAGTGTCTGCTGGGTGCATCACAACTTATTTGCAGGGTGTGCTGTCATGTGGCGCTAACTCACGCAGAATATGGGACTTGTAAATAATCCACTCTTTCCACATTTACAGCCCTGAACATGAAAGGGAACACATTCTCAAATACTAAAGTTTTCACAGTTCTGAATTTGCTGATAGATTTGTTCTTGTGCATGTATGTTATGATATGGAATTTTGGTATTACCCCTATAGACGTTATTTCAGGAAGGCATTTTGGAAGGCATGGGGTGAAATGGTTTTATAGGTGAATATTAAGTTTCGCTTTATCATTCTACAAAACCAGTTCTAAATGGGCCTCAAAAATGTATCTCCTCACATCCTTTCCTCTTATATGTGTCTATTCATTATGAATAAATAGGATCACATTTCAACAGATAGCAGGACTGCACAATATGCCAGGAATCTAATAAAATATGACTGTTACATGTGGCTACAAACCAATTTTCATTCTTTATACGTATTTTATTCTTTATAAATGCACCTGATTTTGTGCTAAAAGGAAGATCTGGATTTCACTGTATAATTTAATTAGTATTACAGTGTTTGGAAGAATGTCTGTGGCTCATCTCCCTATTCTGGGACAGGTATGTCCCAGGAAGAAATAAAGTAATATAACCAACTGAATTAGGAAAACCAGGTTCAACATTAAAACATTTAACTGGCATTTTCTTAACATTATAAGACAAGTGCCTTTGAAAAGTAATTATTTTTCAACCTTTTCTTTTTTTGGTACCATGGTAATAGTAACCTAAAAAAGAATGGGAACTAGTAAGAACAGGAACTTACATGGCAACGGAAAATACAGGGCAACATCCTGGATGCTACACCAGTTAGTGGTTGAGATCAATTTACTGAATCCTAAGAGAGAAGACAAAGAAAGTGCGGAGGCAGGAGATAGAAAGAAATATTTCTGGGACTGAGCCCTGAACTGTATAGACTACTGCAAAAACCAAGCACATGGTTGGATGACATTAGTTTTATTTTCCATGCATTTCAACAAAAAATAAGGAATATTCAATTTTATGGTTAAATCAGCATGAGGATGCATGCTGAGCTCCTCCCCATAGTGCTTTTAGTCAACGTTGCTTTAGAATTGTGGCACGCAGGTCATTTAGGCAGCAACTGCACTTTTGGGTTTTTCAAGAATCCTATGGAAAAAGACCTCCCTGCCATTTGAAGCGAAGGTCTTTGTGTTGCAAAATTACCGGCCGTGAAAAACAAATCATCGACTCAGAATGACTTCATGGTGACTTTGTTCACAACAAAATGGAAAACATGGTAGCAAAATGGAATATACACTCTTTTAGCCTTAGGATTGTTTCATGTAGTTTCACACTAACAATAAAATGGATGTTTACTAGTTCTGTGTTTATTCCAGAAGAAAGGCCAATTTCTGGCTGTGATGGTAAGCCGATGTCTCGGTTATTTCCTTGCGCGCAGCAGGCATGGAGTCCCATAAAAGAATGCTCCTTTGCAAGAGGAAAAAAAGCATGTCTTTCTTTGCCAGATTCCAGTCTCCTTGCTTTCTTTTTGACCTGCTAGTTTTGCAAGTGGAGGGACTGTATTATTTATTTATTTGATTTATATCCTACTTGTCTTCCATCATCAAACTCAGGATGACAATATAGGGTCCCCTTGTATCCCCGCTTCCAGACATTCACCAGAACTAGCTATAGCAAGCTGATTGTATAATATGCCTCAGACCAAGAAAATGAAGAAAATTCAATCTTGCATAATCGCCGACTGCAGGCGCTACATGTCAGCCCCAAGTTTAACCTCATCAATAAGAATGGCTTCATAGCCTTGCTACTATTCATCTTCTGGAACACTGCAGAACTTAGCTAATTAGATCTTTAAAATAAATAGCATTAATATTTACTTAGAAGTTTATGTATATACCATTTGTAAACATGGAGGCCTCTCTCTATACGTATATAACTATGTATTGTAGTTTTGTTAGGAGAGAAATAAGTTGACTGGAACTTTTCCTGAACCCCAAGAATGGGAAAGAACAGAGTTTTAAATAAATGCATGCACTCTGTATGTGTGTTCCCCAGAAATGAGCTTCTTTCTTTGCCTTGATTAATTTGAAGAACAAATGTGCACATGTGGCACAATTCAAGATGGTGATGCATATAACATTATCTGCCAGGAGGTTACAGGGCTAAAATCTAGTGGGAGAAAGGAGGGAGATGACAAATTGGGATGGCAACATGCTAAATCCTACCATGATGTTACTCAGCATGGCCACCTTCATCCTAATGTATTGCCCACTAGGGAATATATAAACTTTCCTGTTCTAGTATTGTACTACAGAAGATCATGCTGGCACTAATTTCCACTTAAGGTTTCCTATGGGAACAGAGACATTTCTAGTGCTACAGATGTTTTGGAGTTGGCTTAAATTATCCTCCCTAATTTCAGCATGGCACCACGTTGGAATCATGAGAAGGATTAAGCTTCCTACTCCAGGATTAAGCTTCCTGCTACTTAAGTCTTGCAGTCGATCTTGTGTAAGTAGCTACTGCTTTTATTTTCTTTTTATTAATGTTTTTCTTCATTTTGTCTTATTTTAAATTTTGTTTTTATTAATACTATTTTTGAGTATGAATTACTATTTGAGTATGACCATTCTTTTGGGATGTCTGGTAATCACAGCTCAGAACTTGGCTGAATTGTGACTTGGTAATACCAAGCACAGAGCTCTAAATCAAAGTAGGTCTCCCCCAGAAATAATAAAAGATCTTATTGCTGATTCAGCCAATTGTGGCATCTACTGGTTTATTGAGGGACTTGTCCCAGTAGGAGAGCCTGAAGAACTTGAACTTCATCTAATCCAAATACCTCCTTTAGCTACTGGCTAAAGGATCTCAGAGACCTCACAGGGTGTCAGCATCAAATTGCTAATGCCAGAGTGTAGGACATGGAATAATCAATTTAAGTTGCGACAACCCAGATTCAGGCTGGACATCAGGAAAAGCTTCCTCACTGTCGGAGCAATACGACAGTGGAACCAGCTGCCTAGAGAGGTTTGGGCTCTCCCTCACTAGAAACATTCAGAAAGAAACTGGACAGCCATCTGAGTGGGATGGTGTAACTTGGTGTCCTGCAACAGCAGGGAGTTGGACTGATGGCCTCCACAGCACCTTCCAACTCTACTCTTCTATGATTCTATGAATGAATAGCCTGAGTTCCCCCTCCCACTGTTAGCAATACAGAAAAATCTATCTGTATCTAAAAAATTCTCAGTTTATTTCCCATGGTTATTGGCAGTCCTGAAAATGACACATCCCAAAATGAAAAAATAAAGAAAACATTTAGGAAAATTGCCTCTTTACCACTATTTTTAAAGAAGCGTATCATAAAATTAGACTGTTAAATTCTAATGAACGAAGTCAATGAACATGTATTAGAAACTATAGGGATATTACCGCCATTTCTGATCACCAAATTAACAATTGTTCTTTTACATTAATTTTAGGCAAAGTCTGCTAGTGAAATTTATAAAAGGAAGCAGATGGCACATTCAATAGTCTACAATAAATTACAACAGTTAGAAAGACAGTTATATACCAAGAACAGCAAAGAATCTGGTCTACAGATGGGTTTATAGATGACCCTTCCAATTTTTAATAATCTCCATAATTTATGTACAGGCAAGAAATGCAAAGATGCCTAATGCACCTTCTTAATGAGCCACTTCTATTTACTTAGGCAATGCTTCATGGTCCAGTTAACTTTTTAATTAAAGGCAGCAAGATGCTCGTGTTCCATGCAAGTGGCATGGAAAAGAATGTTTAGTGTGCAGAATGTTCAGCTGGGACACTGGGATACTTTGCTTCCTTCTGGAGAACCCGGTACATCTATTATTTCCCTTTTCAAACACAGCTACAAATGCATTCCGTCACTGTGAAGCCAGAAACTTCTGGCTTCTCCCCAGTTAATTTGTTGTCATTAAATTTCTTGTAATACTCCAATACCTGGTCAAGTATGACCAATCACCTATAATGGGTTTTTGACAAAAATGCCTTGTCTTATTTGTCACTTCTATGGCTATTCAATGTTTGAATGGAAAGTACAGAAAATAGTATCCATGTGGCAATTCTATCAAATAGATTTACCTTGTCCACTTAACACATTTCTAGCACTTATTCTTACCTGGATGGGAACTCTCATGGGCAAAATGGATGCTCTTATCTCTCCTTTTGCCCCCAAATAGCTAGTCAACTTATGTCTGCCTCTCTATATATATTTCTGTCTCCTTCCCTCTCGCTCCCCACCCCACATTTTTGGAAAGGCATCCATGACCATTCTGACCATGGGGGCCTGGTCCAGCCAAGGCACCCTACTTTAGGTTTGAGGAGAGTTGAGAAGACATGAAACTACCTTTGTCAAAGATATTGAATATGATTATAAAATATGGATGCAGGTTATTATTAAACAAGCACAAGAAAACTTACGTTCCCCTCTCTGTGACCTCTTGGCTCCCCGAACAGGGCAGGGGTGCTTTATGGGCCTCCAAAGGTGCTGGGGTGAATGATGTGTCAGTTCCGCACCTCAGGCAGAGAATGATTGGCAATGCCTCTTGCAATAGCATTTATGCTGGGGGTCCTCAAGCTTTTTAACCAGGGGGCCAGTTGAAAGGTGCTGGTGCTGGGCGTGGGCCAGAAAGGTGGTGCCAGTGGCGCATGCAGGCTGGCGTAGGGGTGGCGCATGCGGGCATGTGTGCTGAGGCGGGGGCGGGGCGTGTGGCAAGGGGAGGCGAGGTGTGGGTGGGCATGCGCCAGCAGGCGGGCACACAAGGCAGCAGCTTGCTCGCTTGGATATTGTTTTCTCCGAGTGAGCAAACCGCTGCCTCCCCGCATGCGGGGCGAGGTGGGCAGCGGGAGGGGGGCACATGTGGCAGGTCCAAATGGGCATGGCGGGCCGGATCCAGCCCCCGGGCCATAGTTTGAGGACCCATGATTTATACGGTTTCTCTTTCCAACTACTGTAGAGCTTGTCAGGATGCACTGAAACTCCCTCCTCTCTCCTGTGGCCTGCTTTCAAGAAACCATTTTGGCTTTCAGACACTGGGAAAGTTTGCTATTCTACCTGTCGAATTTCAGAGTGAGGGATGGCAGACCACGATTGACAAAGAAATGGTCAAGGAATACCTATCTGGAATAAACATGTAAAACTCCAGTGCCTGATGAACTCCATCCCAGAGTCATAAAAGAACTAGCAGAGGAACTCTCAGAACCACTGTCTAATATCCTTGATAAATCCTGGAAAACAGGAGAAGTGCCAGATGGCTGGACAAGGGCTAACCTTGTCCCCATCTTCAAGAAAGGGAAAAAAGATTACTCTGGGAACTACAGACCAGTTATTACGACAACAATATCTGGAAAAATTCTAGATCAATTTTTTAAAAATCACTCCACAAGCAGTGCTTGATAGAAGCCAAGATGGATGTATCAAGAATAAATCCTGTCAGACTAATTTAATCTCATTTTTTGACTGTGTACCCTCCCAAACAGACAGTGGAAACACTGTAGACATAATCTACCTCGACTTTAGCAAAGCTTTTGGCATAGTCCCCCATGACATTCTGATAAGTAAAACAGCAAAAAGTGGACTAGATAGAAAAACTATTAGGTGGATCCAAATTTGGCTGCTAAATCAGACACAAAGACTGCACCTTCAATGGTACCTTCTCAAATGGGAAAGGTAACTACCGGGATGCCACAGGGTTCAGTACTAGGCCCAATGCCCATCAAAATCTGCATTAATAATTTAGAAGAGGAAGTACAAGGAACGGTAATCAAATTTGCAGACAATACAAAACTGGGTGGAATAGCGAACACCCTGGATGACAGATCCAGGACTGAGGGCAAGAAAATGAAATGCAATAGGGACAAATGCCAAGTCCTCCACCTAGTAAAAGGAAACCAAATGCATCAATACAAGATGCAAAAAGAGCAAATGCTTTTTCAGGATGCATTAATTCATTCTTTCTTTCATTCATATATTATTGCATTTATATACTACCCCAATAGCCCAGGGAGCTTTAAAAATATTAAAACCCCCATGTAAAACATTAAATACAAAAGGCTAAAAACAATGCTAAGAAATACCAACAGCAATAACTCCATATAAAAACTATAACCCCACAATGCAATGCAGCAGTGCAATATTAAAATATAAATACATGAAATTTTCCATTAATTAATTTTTAATATATCTGGTGAAAAAATGATTTCACTGGGCACTAAAAGGATAATAAAGATGGCACTGGGCAAAGCTCTCTGGGGAGCATGTTCTAGAGATGTGGTGCCACCACTGAAAAGCCCCTTTTTCTGTTTACCATCCCCCTTATTTTAGGGGGAGGTTCCCTGAGAAGGACCTTGTTGCTGTTCTTTGTGGCACAGAATAGTAGGGCTGAGGAAGCAAACTTAAAAGCAGGACAATATCAAGAGATTGGGGTAAGACTGATAAATACATTCTAAGCTGGATAATTAAGTGCACATTATCCCTCAGTCAGTCAGTTAATTGAAGTATTTCTTCCAAATCACACAAAGTAATAGTACCCCTATACTGTTCACTAGTTGACCTCATCTAGAATTTGTGTCCAGTTTTCAGCACCAAGATTTAAGAAAGATGCAGAAAAATTGGAAAGGGTCCAGAGGAGGGCAACAAAATGATCCAGGATTTGGAAACCCTGCCCTATAAGGAGAGACTGAGAGAACTGGGCATGTTCAGCCTTGAGAAGAAAAGACTGAGGGGGGACATGATATCCCTCTATAAGTACCTCAAAGGCTGTCACAAAGAGGAAGGTCAAGATCTCTTCTTGCTAATACCAGAGTGTAGGACATGCAATAATCAATTCAAGTGGTGACAACCCAGATTCAGGCTGGACATCAGGAAAAGCTTCCTCTCTCTCAGAGCAATACGACAGTGGAACCAGCTGCCTAGAGAGGTTTGGGCTCTCCCACACTAGAGACATACAAGAAGAAACTGGACAGTCATCTGAGTAGGATAGTGTAACTTGGTATCCTGCACCAGCAGGGGGTTGGACCTGATGGCCTTCATGGCCCCTTCTAACTCTACTATTCTATGATCTTGTGGAAGAGAGCTCCATAGTTTAACTGTGTGAAAAGTTTTGCCTTCTATCTGTCCTGAATCTTCCACCAATCAATTTCATGGGACAACACTGGGTTCTAGTATTATGTGTGGAAGAAAAAGTCTTTTTCCTCCAGCCCTTTATAAATTGCATTGCCTTTTCCTGTTCCAAATTGTTTGTTCTCACTGAGTCTGTACAAGTGTCTGTGGTCCAGTGGACGCAGTCCATCCAGACCCACAGATACTGTGTAGCCCTGTATAATACTGACAGCGGTTCCCAGATATCGGAAGATAAAGTGTTGATTTTGGAAGGCATAACTTCAAGTAGTTTTATGTAGAGGAAGTTTGGTCCTGTGAGGATGGCTATGTACAAAATATCATGATGTTACTTTTTTATAGTAAATGAAGAGATAATGAAACTTAATTTCTTCTTTTATTGTGCATCATAGGCTATAAATATAACCAGCATCTGCAAATATACCACATGACAAAATGTCACCAAAGATGGCACAGAATACACAGTTTACTAGCTTGTTTAATACTTCAGTGCCTAACAATATCCTCCACATTAACACATTTCTGCCATGTGTTATGATTTTGTATTATTGCAATTCATCATTTCATAGGAGTTTCCCATCAATCTGCATATGGATACGTAAGTGACAATTCTATTATTTTTTCCAAATGCAAAGATATTAAAAAAAAAAGGTTCTACAAGTCTTTTGTTCAAGAATTACTAAAACACAAGAACACATGACTTAAACCCCAGATTTAGAGTGACTGTACAGGGATATATATGCACATATACAGACATATATATGGGGGAAGGTGTAAGGAATGCAAGGAACTGGGCAGATGCCACACCATCATGTAGTCAGTATGTGGCTCTATCTGAAATTTCTTGAATCACATGAACATTTGCATGGTTCCATATAGATTGAAGGTATCAGAGGCAAGGGTCATGCCCAGAACCTCTGCAAAGATGTCTGAAGATGGACTCAGAGGGGAAGGAAGAGGAGGAGGTTGAGGGCACATGGCCACATAGCTGGTGTAACGTGTTAATATTGCTAAGAGCTCATTAAGCCATTTGGGAACCGGGGGAATGCCATTCCAGAGCAGAGAGGAGAATGGAAAGCAATTAAGTACTAGCAATCCCAGATGAAATGTCAAACAAAAAGTGGTGAGCAGTGTAGGGATATTATGCTAGTCAAAGTGGCTCACTACCTAGGAAACTCCCCATGGAAAGAGTGGCAGGGCCTAGTTTGAATGGGTAAACATTTGGTATCAACTCTCTTACTAGCTTGCCACCTTAGATTAAGAAGCTGAAACCTTTGCAGCCATTTCCTGTAACATGACCCCTGTGCAGCCTGAAGCAACATATAATAAAAGCCGATGGCTTGAGCAGAGGCAGGGCAGCCTGGAAACCAAGCAGAGGCAATACAAATTGATTTTAGCATTTTTAAAATATTAGGATTCTTTTTTTTTTTTTTGGAAGACTTCTTCTACAGGATTCCATCCAGAAGTAGTTACAAGGGCTGGGAATCCTCTCTTGCTCCTCAAAAATGCTGCTGAAGGGTTGATGGATGCTCACACTAGCAGACAGAGAGATCTGCCCAGAGAAGTAGAAGCATGCTCACAGCAGTTCTCCTATACAAGAACAGATGTTTTTCTGCTGCTATGGCTGCCCCACCAAGTGGAAGGGCCCAAAACAGAGCAATTTAGACATGCGTCACAGGTGGCTGAGAATGCACAGGTCCTGTGGTTTCATCCATCCCAGCCCCAAGCAAGGCCAAACACTATGTCATCCTGAAATGAGGCGCAATAACTTCACTTCCATTGAGGAAATGAGGACAGTGGAAAGAACTGTGGCAGAAGTGTGACATGTGAACTGTGAGAGAACCTAACAGAGAATCCCTGAGGTTGTAGAATTCCCTCTCCTCTGAGATGTACCCGGTGCCTTCACTGTATGCATTTGGTTGACTTACCCTTTTCCCAGACCTCTGGAAATGAATGAAGGATATGTGATCAAGTTGTTTTCTTCCTGTATTGATCTTTATGTACATACCTGCCCACAGTGTAACAGGCAGCCTTTAAATACATCTGCCACAGAGGCCCCACTACCATCTTAGGATATACTCTGTTTGGAATATTTCATTTATGAAACCAACAGAAGTATTCTGCTTACCTCACCAGTAGCCAAGGAGGAGCTGGAGAACCTGCTCACATCATACATGATTCCCTCATAACCATCTCTCCCCATTATATTTATGAAAAGCAGGCAATCACAACATTTTCACAGCCTAAACATTCATTATAGCTCAGAAAATCTTTTCATTTCCTTGGTAATGGCAATTACACATAACTATAGCAATCTGCTCATGAAACACATTTTCACTTCTACTGAATTCTTCAAAGTGAATGAAATTCTCTGGGTCAGAGGCCTTCCTTTATTTCCATACCAAAATAAGTATAAATGTGAAGATTTCATCATTAACTCTTCTTCAAGCTTGTTTGCTACTGCTGGGATTAAACTACAACCAATTTACAAAGGGTATAACCTCTGGTGATGAAATGCAATTTTTATTGGATAGTACATTGAGTATACCCTAGACTTTAATCTTTATAAAACAAATGAAATCCCAAGTTAAAGGATATTAACGTTATTTAATTAGGTATCTGTTATCAAATCAAAGTGAGATGGTAAGCTATGAGTCAAACTAATACTTTTGAAAAAGAAACAGATCCATTCCATAAACTATCAACAGAAAATAAAATAATACATGACTATATTTTAAGGCCAGTTAGGATAAGTGAAAAATTTTGAAAATGTTCAAGGGGGGGAAAAGTGATTATATTAAGCGATAGTATTAAAATTCATGGTGGTGTTTAAAAGTATAGTCTAATATACACTATTAAAGTATTGCTATGTCCATTGATAAATCCCTTATAAATTTTCAGAAAATTAATAACATTTTTAATAGGCACCCCTGGTCTTCCCCATACCCTACTAAACACTTGCCTTGTTTTCTAATTTTAACACTTCTTGTTCTGTTGGATTTCATTGCTAACAAGGAGGGATTAACCTTTGGTTGTGGAAAAGCCAGAACACAAGGAAGGCAACAACATCATTTTTTTAAGTGGCTGAGAGCTGTCCCTACCCTCCTCAGACTTCCCCTTTCCTGCTGAGCTTAGCTGTGGGCAATGCGATAACATAAAGTATTTGATAGCGGCTTGTCTCCACTGGTCAAGCAAGACCTAGTAGCTCTACAAATGCCTGTTCCTGGTGGGAATAAAACTTCTAGACCTGGTTTACTAATTTGGAGCAGAATGGCAGCCTGAATGGCTGGGGTCCCCTTGGGTGTGCCTGTTGGCACTGTTGCAATGAATACTCAACTCCTAAAAGTGCCCCTTCACTGCTTCTGTTTATCAGTCCACCCCATGGGTCAACCTTATGCTAACGAGGCACAATCAGGAATTATCTGAGGACACGATCAGATTGTAACCCGCATGGAAAGGTCCAGTTGCATTTCCCTTTCTGGGAATTTTCCAGTGCTTCTAGAAGTACCCTTGACTGTGCAATCTTCCTTTGCCTTTGAGCAGCTGGCTAAAACAGGCAGCTTTGAACTCCCAGCAGTCTCCCCTGGTCCTTGCCAGTTGCTCTGACAAGTTATGCCAGGATCTTGATATACACATTTTAATTAGCTAGTTCGATGTTTCCTTTTTATTTTAAAAGCAATGAAGCATTCCCAAACTTCTTTCTGCTTCATTCTGGAATCTATTCAATTGGAAACTGGGTTTGATTTAATTCTCTTGCCTAGTTGAAGCTGGCCACAACCAGCCAGCCTGAACCACTTCGTAAACACACTGAGCTGATTTCTAAGGAGTTTTAACAGGCACTGGAAAAGGAGTTTATGCTTCCCCAGAAGTGCAACAATCTGGATTCTCACATGTCTAAGATGAAAGCATTATTAGCTCTGTGGCTGCTTCTAATTTTCTCTGGCAATTGTAAGCATTGTCCAATTGTCATGCTAAATGGCATGAATGTTTGCTGGAGATTAAAGGGTGGGAGACAATCCCTGTGGATCTTTAACAGAAGAGAGCCTGCAGGAGACTGCTTGAACTGATGGAGCCAAACAGTTGCAGGCTGTCTGTGGATGTAGCCACCATGGAACGTCCATGACTAGGAGTAGTATACCTTGGATTGCTAGAAGCTAAGCATCCTTGCATGTTTCTCACAGCATAAAATTGGTTATTGCTGGACTGAGAGTACTGCAAAACTTGGTCCCTTGGTCTGATCCAGGAAGACAATTGTTATATCCAGACAAATATTTGTTTCCCAGTGATGCTGCTAATTCCTTCTGCTCGTCACACATATACTGGTGAACTCTGAAATTATCCTCTTGTACAGCAGCCCACTTAATATATAGTCACAGCACAGACTGACAGCATGCTAGAAGCTAGTGACATGCTTTCATAATAAAAAGACAGAAATAGCACATTTGAAAAATAATTTCTGGCTGACTTACTGTCCTGGACCGGATTTCTTTGGCATAGAGAGGTTTCAAGAATTCTGAATCCCCTTCCAGCTTTAAACCTTTTTCGGTAATCCTTAGGTTTCCCATTCCATCCTGAAATACACAAAAGGCTTCCCATTAGCTATGATTTCATAAATAGTAGGCTGTCAGAAATATGTTTCCTGGGAAAGAAAACCATGCAAAATACTGGGAGGCACTGTACCATGCAATCAGCCCTCAGACTTACTCTTTGTGAGAACACAGAGTTTCCAGCAATCTAAAATGCCCCCAAGTAGGCCATATATTCAGGTGAAAGATGCCCTTTAGCTTGTCATCGGGGAGAGAACGAGGTGAGAAAGTTGATAGGGTGGCATCTAATGTTAATACAAAGCCATTCATTGTAACATGTCCAACTTTCAGCGTTTATATTGATACTTCCCCCTTCATTTATTACTTGAGTCAGAACGCAGAAGATGCATTTGTCTCAAAATAATATCTTCCACATGGACAGCATGCAGTTTAGTGCATGTAGAAAAATTAAGTATAGTGCAATCTGAATGATCTTATCCCTTTCTTTGTGCATAATGAATTTGACGCTCTCATTTGACTTTTTATAAATCTAGTTTTACTAAAGTCTTTAGAGGTATTATGTATGTTCAACTCAACTCCCTAGAATTCTACAAAAAAAAAAAAAAGAACACACATCTTTTTTGCCACATTATGAAAAGCAGTCCAGAATCCAAATGAATGTTTTTACAGCTCTGTGCATGCCATTCTTTGTGTCTAATAGAACAATAATGCAAATCCACATCAAAAAGTAAAATATATGTAAGTTGCCATGTTTCATTTTTAATGTTGGAAAAGCATATCACCTGTTACAGCAGGAATCTTAGTCTAGCTGAAGACAATAACTCATAAAAAGTATATATGTAGGAGGTACAGATGCACAAAGTCATCGTCAAAGACATCAAAGAAACATGTAATGCTAAGTGTCATTTCTGACATATAAGAGACTTCTTGTGGTAGGAGTTCAGAATATTAGGTAAAATATAGGCTAATTACTTGCAGAAATTTCAGATCTTTATGTTCCAACTTTCAACTCCTGTTAATGGTCATCAATGATTAAATCTATCATTTGAAGCTCTTGTTCTTTCCATTCAAGGCCCTCCACGGTACCTGTGCATTTGCATGTGCATTTTCTCATCTAATTAGGGATGTATCAGGATGACTCCTAGACGTGATATAGCCTTCACAGTTAACATCACGGACAGGTTTTTTTCTTCTTTTTTGCATAGATCGCATCAGACATAAGAGCATTCCCCAGTCATTCAGTTTCAGTTGCTCACAAGAGACATTCAATGATGAGACACCAAATAACTTATGTTTGTGTGGAATTCTGCCCTGTATTTCCACTGGAAACACTGGAATGCAGCAACTGGCCTATGCTCTCATATGGATGGCTTGGGATAAGAGAGGATGGTAATTCCAATAGACCACAACGGTCTATTGTGGAAAAAATGCTTGATACTAGTCTTATGAAAACTAGCATACCAGCTATGACTACTGAGATGAAGGCAAAGAAGATCCTTCTCTGTGCCTCTTAAGCAAAGAGTTATCACCCCACCCCACCCCCCACAACCCTAATCAGAGGATATAGACTGCTGTTCCCACAATGCTGTTATTCCATTCAAGACTCATGACCACAAGTGTTTAGATCTCAGGCATGGATCTGAAAGAAGTGGCGCCCCATCTGTGGGCTCTCCCCCTTGTGTGGGTACTGGTCTTGCCTCAGCTGTCCCCACCTTGGAAAGACATCTGAGAAGTAGATCCTGTGGTGCAGCTACAGGTTCCCCCTGTGATTGTGAATCCTGACACAATGCTCCCAATCACAAGGGAAGCCTACCTGCGCACAAATATTTTCCCCAATACAGATGGTGGGATGGTGCAGTTAGCAGGTGTGACCCCACTTTCACCCTCTACACAATTACAGCTGCATGCGAACAACATAAAAAATGGAACCTTGGTCTCAGTACCTTTAGTAGGCTGGACTCCTGAGTCAATATGGTTTTGGGGAAGCTTTTGCCTGTGCCAAGACAACAATGTAACACGACTGACTGTATTTCAGCACTAACTGCGCCACCACGACAGTGCCAAAAATAAATAAGAAATAAACAGAAGCAGAACTGTACCGTATATGTAGACTTTTTATTAGTTCTATCATCTTTTCTAAAAAAAAGCATAAATAGCATCATAAACATCATGTTGCTCAGGAATCTTGTTGACTTAATATGAACATATGAGGTATTGATTCTCCAGTAATATTAATAGGATCAGGCAACAGTAACTTGATTTAAGATCTTCTGGCTCGCAGATACCAAGGGACTACTGTCCAGTGTTCCAATCCTCACTTTGCCATGAAGCTCACTGGGTGACTATCGGCCAGTGATTGACTCTCAACCTATTCTACTTCACAGGGAGGACAAAATGGAAAGCAGGAAAAACCATGTAAGCTGCCATGGGTGCCTTGCAAATGTCATTGTCACCATCATGAGCAACAAAAAGGGCTTCTTTCAGCATGTAAATAGGAAGAGGAAGGGGAGACAAGTGGTGGGGCCACTAAATAAGGAGGAAGGGGATCCAGTGACTGATGCGAGGGAACAGGCTCTGATGCTAAATGACTATTTTGCCTCTGTGTTCTCCCCAAAGCAGGACAGGGGAGATCTGCATGGGAGTTTAGATGAGGCCGGGGACTTAGGGGCACAGATTAGAGTCACCCCCCCCTAGAAGTTGAGGGGCTCCTCAGGGCACTGGACATTACAAAGGTGCCAGGTCCTGATGGGTTACACCCGAGAGTACTTAGAGAGTTGTCAGGGATTCTCTCACACCCACTGGCTTCCATTTTTGAGGCTTCATGGAGAACGGGTGAAGTTCCAGAGAACTAGAGGGTGGCATCAGTGGTCCCAATTTTCAAAAAGGGTAGTAGAAAGGACACGGGGAATTACAGACCTGTTAGCCTTACGTCCATTGTAGGAAAGGCTCATAATAGTGAGAGATCTAGTAATGCTAGATAGGGAAGGGAGGCTGGCAGCCACACAACACAGCTTCTGCAAAAACAGGTCCTGCCAGACAAACCTTGTGGAATTCTAAGACAAGATTTCGAGATGGCTAGATGGAGGGGATGCAGTGGATGTGGTATACCTGGATTTCAGCAAGGCCTTTGACAAAGTGCCCCATGATATCCTGGTGGAGAAACTGAGGAATTTTGGGATACACCAAAGCACTGTCCAATGGATAAGGGCATGGTTGAGTGCCTGAAAGCAGAGGGTAACCATTAGTGGGGAGTCATCGGGATGGCAGCCAGTGACAAGTGGGGTCCCCCAGGGCTCTGCCCTTGGGCCGATCCTGTTTAATCTTTTCATTAATGACATGGAAGAAGCGGTGAACAGTCTGCTGATCAAATTTGCAGACGATACTAAAACTGGAGCAGTGGCCACAACTGAGGAGCAGGTACTCCAGATCCAAAAGGATCTGGACAGACTATAGAAGTGGGCAGGAGACAACAGGATGGTATTCAATGTGGATAAGTGCAAGTTCTTGCACTTGGGGCATAGGAATAGGTGTCATAAGTACATAATAGGGGACAGGTGGCTGGAGAGCAGCACTTGTGAAAGGGACCTCGGGGTGCTGGTTGACTGCAGGCTAAACATGAGTCAGCAGTGTGATGCGGTGGTTAAGAGGGCGAACACCACCCTTGCTTGCATAGCCAGAAGTGTGGCTTCTAGATCAAGAGGTATTACTTCCACTCTACATGACTCTGGTGCATCCACAACTGGAGTATTGTGCTCAGTTTTGGGCCCCTCGTTACAGAAAGGATATAGCCAGGTTGGAGTCAGTGCAGCATAGAGCCACAAGGTTGGTGGCCGGTTTGCAGGGGATGCCGTATGAGGCAAGGCTGAGGGAACTGGGTCCTTCAGCCTGGAGAAGAGGAGACTCAGAGGGGATATGTTGGCAACATACAGGCATGTGAGGGGATGTCACATGGAGATGGGTAGAGACCTGTTCTCCCCTGCGGAGAAAGGCAGGACGCGCTCCAACAGAGCAAAGCTCAGGGAGCCAAGGTTCCATTTGGATGCCAGGAAGCACTTCCTGACAGTTAGGACCCCGAGGGTGTGGAAGGGGCTTCCACGAGAGGTCCTTGAGGCCCCATCAGTGCGGATGTTCAAGGATAGGCTGGACATGCACATGGTGGGCAAGTCGTGAGTGGAGCTGGCTGGAGCCGGGGGTCAGACTAGCTGGACCGGGAGGCCCCATCTGACTCGCTCTGTTTCTATGTTTCTGTCATCATTGAGGTGATCTCTGATGATTCCCCTGAAGCTATAAAATGATTTCCTATCCTGTTTGGAAGTCCCGCCCCAGAACTCCAGAGCAGATTTGAGGGACATGGGGACTTCTTCCTGTAAGACACCATTTTGATGAAAACACTTATAATTTAAAACAAGGAAACGCTGTGATTGTTAGTCCTTTTCAGATATTCAACAGACATCTGAAGGAGCCCACACTAGAGATGTTCAAAAAGAAACTGGATGGCCATCTGAGTGGGATGGTGTAATGTGGTTTACTACAACAGCAGGGAGTTGGACTTGATGGCCTCCACAGCACCTTCCAACTCTACTTTTCTATGATTCTGTGAGCCAGAGGGGATGCATGTGGGTGGAAATGTAGGAGAATTTAAGAAGAGCCTTGAATGAGTTTGGATGTCTATGAATCTGATCTGCAGATACTACAGCAGATTGACTTTTCCTGAGTTTCATGGTATTGTGGACTTTTAAAAAGCTTTCTATAATTGCATACAAATTTAGTCATAAAATATGAAAATTTTAAAAATGGCCTGAACAAACTTGCACAAATGTATATAGACATTACCATATTTGTCAGTCTGAAGAAGGCTTCTGCATGCACAGGCATTCATCCGCAGTACAGAACTTCTGAGCCAGCCTAAAGATATTGTTGGATTTACTCCAGAAGACATAATTTGGCCTGCAAGCCCTAATGATCATAATCCATTTTTTTCTTGAGAGCTCTCTGGCTCCTTGAGAGCAGACAGCATATGACTACATGGTTCCTTCTTTTTAAAATATGAATCTGAGGCTTGTATTTGTCAGCCAATATTTTACATTGATCTCTAAATAATCTCTTAGGTCAGAGCGTGAAGCTCTGTCTGGTCAACACAGAGATTGCTATGGAGCTTGGCTAACTGGCTCATTTTAAATTAAGCAAGGCTGTGATCTGATGTATAAGAGAATGTTGCTGCTCCTGCATAATTATTTTAAAATCTTCACTGTTCAGATCTCCATCAGTTGAAGCAATGTGTGCTCCCTTCTCCACTTTTCCTATTCAGTTTTGATCTTGGCTATCACTCCTCATAATCTTTTCCATTTTGCATTGTCATGTGCTCCCAGACTCCAGGCCTACTCAAATGATGAGTGCACATAGTTCCTAAAGCTCCTGCTACTTAGATGTAAAAAGACTTTATGACAAACGGTGTGAAAAGTTGGCTCCAGCCCCTGGCAGATAATTAAAAACACTGTATTTCTTTTAGAAATAGTTTAGTTCTGTGTTTTCAACATGGAATGAAACATCTTGCAAACTGTAAAAACAAGGAGAGGCTGCCAGAATTCCATGCAATTCATCCCTTGTAGCTTTCATTTAATTAAGTATTCAGAGGTGTAATGCACACAACATAACCAAGCCACTTTCAGTCTGGGGTGAGAAGGACCATCTTTTATGAAGGTCATTCATTTATGTTGTATTTATAGTGAATTTGTTTTTCAATATGTGCATGCATGTGGGAAGTGGGAAGTGGTAGAGAGCAAATATACTCCAAATAATGCACATTTTATTTCCAAGTAATTTCCTCTGGGCAGATGCCATACAATTTAAAATGCAATACAAATATGTAAAAGAATAAGGTACAATATGTTTGGTGGCCAGTATGCAGGGAAAGCCATATGAGACGAGACTGAGGAAACTGGGTCTTTTCAGCCTGGAGAAGAGGAGACTCCGAGGGGATCTGTTGGCAACATATACTCCAATGGAGCGAGGCTTAGGGAAGCTTAGGGAACCAAGGTTCAATTTTGATACCAGGAAGCACTTCCTGATAGTTAGGATCCCTCAGGTATGGAATGGGTTTCCATGGGAGGTGGTTGAGGCCCCATCGGTGAGGGTGTTCAAGGACAGGCTAGACATGCACACGGTGGGCATGTTGTGAGCAGAGCCGACTAGAGCTGGGGGGTCAGACTAGATGGCCCGGGGGACCCTTCTGACTCGTTCTGTTTCTATGTTTCTATGATGCCAAACAATAGCAAGCACAGGAATCAATAAAAGAGCCATAAAAATCTAGAACTGCAGCTCTAAAGTCCTGAGAGATGAGAGTGGCTGTTCTGTTGCTGAAAAGAGAACCACACAGGTTTCAGGTGCTCCACTTTGGGGAGTTTTCCATAAGTTGAGTGCCACTAATGCAAAGGGCCTCTCACTCACTTAAAGTGTTGATACTAGCTAATAACCTTTCATCCCTTCGATCTTAAACATTGCGCCACAGATCACATCTCTTTGCCTCATTACCAAGCATTATTATGGTGCTTCCAGAATTAGAGTTCCCAATCTTAGCAAATTATTATTATATCTTGCTTTGGTGCTTCTCCTGACCATGTTATTCCTCGCCAGACCCCTGTGATTGGGCAATTCACTCAGTCCTTCCATTCTTAATTAATTTTCTGTGTTTATAGCTAAAAGAAAGGAGGAGGTGTGGAAATACAGGAGGACTACAAATGTTGTCATCTGGGCCCCTTCCTCCACCTGTGCCATCACACTTGATGTGTGCGACAGGAAACAGGAGGCACGTACAATGGAAGCTTCACCGGGAGCACTGCTGCTCCCTTTCACTGATCTGCTGCCACTATTGTTAGTCTATTTTCTTCTTCTTTCTATTACCAAAAGCATCCTGTTGGGATATTCAGCTACAGATTTTCAAACTATAGATGGTGTGAACAATATGCAAAGAAAAAGCCCTCGAGAGGGTACAGATGAATTATTGAGAGAAAGATGCGAAAGACGAGTGAGATGCCCCTGCAAACATCATGCTTCTTCCTTTTGAGATGTCAGCCTTACTATTACACAGAGGCTCCTTCCTGGGCTCGCGAAGATTGGCAATTATAGTGTTGGAGCTACTTGCACATTCTGCCAGCAGATGGAAAAAGATACAGCCAACCTCTTAGCACAATGTAAGTGAAGATAAACTCTGGTCTCAGAGGTGTGAGAATTAATGTTATCATATAATTTTGAAATGGAGGTGGTAAGCATCCCTTCAAGAGAGACATACGCTGTGGATTGTATTGATTGTTACAAGGGACAGTTGAATAAGAGATGGATAATAAAGAGCAAATTGCTACAATGCTAGGTGAAAAACGCTGGCATATATATTCTGGTGGGGGAGCTTGGAGCTTTAACTGAAACATAAAGGAAAAGGAAAGGAAATGTGATTAGGACTGCACCAAACGGTTCAGATTACATTCCTACAGAGGCAACATTTGCTATTTTAGCATGAGCAGGAATTATTTTAGCTTTCTGAAAATCTGTTGTTAAAAACATGTATTTTAAAGCTCTTAGAAAAACTTAATCTTTGGTAAAGTTATATAAGTTATGGAGCAATCCTTTAAGCCCATGGATAGAGTCTAGACAGGCATTACATTACTTAGATTCCCAAGTTGGACAGACCTCCAAAATTCTCTGTTTATGTCATCAGGGAATAGCTTGTGTGAAATCATTGCAGGCAGCATTCACAAACATTATCTCCCCACCACTGCATCTACAATCCAGCAGGCTTCCTTGTCTTTCTCTGATTCTTTCAATAATCTTGGAATAAACTTGAAGGGGACTTTCCAGAGTGTGGGGTGTCGTTGCTTCCCCATGATCAAGGTTCGGAAAACCATCAGAAGCAGTCAAGGATCACAAGGAAGGGATCTTTCCTCTTAGGACAGTTTGCTTACCCCCTGCAATATCTCGGCTCTCCTTCCCACCTGCCTGCCAGTATCCAGTAACCATCCTCTCTCCTTCCATTCTGCTAATCAGTTGCCCTGTTTTGCATTTAAGACAGAGTATTCAACCGAACAAACACGGTGCAATATTTTTGTTGTTGCCAACAGTACAAAATGAAGCTTACACACAAGAAATACAAACATTCTGTTCATTATTCTCAACTATGCATTATTTATCTCATGAGCATAATTTATTCTACTTTCTATTAAACTTATCTTTTTGTTAAGTTTATTTAAAAAAATACTTGCAGTAAAAAGCAACCCAAACCCCAAAATAGGGTTTCAAAAGTTTCTACCTTGGGTTGAAGCACTGGAAGAGTTCCTGCCTGAGACCCTGGACAGAACAGGCAGTCCATACATAGAATCATCATGTGTTGCAGCATAAGGTACCATATACTTTCTGAGAGCAACAATTGTGCAAAGCAGAATTTGCTGTTTTGCATGACAAAAGACAGTTCAGCAACTTTGCCTTTAGCACCTTGTGCAAGACCTTTTTCCAGGTGCCCTCACTGAATGAGATGAGACAGGTGGTAACTAAGGAGAGGCTTTTCCAGTGGTTCTGGAGTGCTCCCTTCAGAGCAGTTTCTGAATGCCTGCATTGCTCCCTTTGCTGCACTGGATGAAACACTTTTTATTTACCCAAGTGTTTTAGTTCTTCCATCTTAAAAGTGGATACATTTTTAGATTTTTGCACTTCTGCCGCTTTTTGCTTTCATTTTATTCTTTAAAATTTAAGGTGTTTGTATTATGTTGCACTAGGTCATTGTGCTGTTTTCTGAAATGCCCAGAGAGCTCTCCCTTTTTGGGCAGCAGACAAAAGTAGCCAACAAAACAAACTACAGCAGGGTTGCAAGGAGTAGGGAGCAGCAACCAAGGCTTTCAGTTGTACAGACATAAGAGAGAAAATTCATGCCCAAGCGTGTTTCTTCCTCCAAACTCCTGAAAAGGGAGCAGCAGCACAAATGGGGATGATTTTGCATAACCAGGAAAGGCTCCCTTGGCTGGCCCTGTGCATAGGGTGATAAGAAAAAGCTGTCCTCCTTGCCCAGGATGGCATCAGTCACCCCTGGATAATCCTCTCTTAATTCCGAAATTACATGGTTTTAAAACCTTTTAAAAATCCAGGTCAGCTCACTGTATGTCTAAAGAAGTTAATGCTTTAAAAACATATATATTAAAAATAAATAAAAATTGAATCATGCAGTCTTAGAAGGCTCCAAGACCATGACTCCTGCCATTAACAGAGATGTCCATGACAAATCCCAAACCTTAACCAAAGCCTTTCAACAGCACAGTCAGCCTTATGCCTCCAGCAGAGAAAAGTCATAAAGTATGAGTGCATGCTGAATGGCTTGTGGTTGAATAGTTAGACAAGCCTAAAATGATAGCTACATTTCAGGCATAGCAGACCCTGAAGCGCTCTGTGGCAATACTGACTCTTCCAGTCATAAATCACATGTTCACAAAGGCTCTTCTTGGATTTAATTTTAATACACTCACAACTTATAAATCCAAAGTGACCTAATGTTGCCATGGAGGGACCTGAGGTGTCACGTAAACAGACCTCTCATGATCCATCTGAGATGGGCTTCAATTCATTACAAGCCTTCCTTTTATCCAGGATATCATTGGAAGGAAAACACAGATAAGTTGAATGCAAAACAACTTTTGCTAATAATTACTCTCCACTTATCACACTAGTACAATTGCCGCTTTGAAGTGTTAACCAGCTTTTAACATTATACAGGCCACTTCACATGCCAAGGGAATGTCAGCTTCTGAGTAAGTAACTTATAATAACACCCAGCTGTGGGAATCCTGGAAACATTGGTTTGAATTAGCATGACGACATGGAATTTAGATCATCTGGAATCAGCTTGGGTCAGTGTTTTGCCTAAACTCTGCCCATCCTTCTGAGGCTAGCATCAATACGAAAAGGGGGAAAATGTCCTTAGAAATGCCAGACACATCCCATGGGGACTGGCCTGTAAAAGTGATGCTGGGACATTTTCTTGGTTCACACAGTGACCAGCATGGCCTGGTGCACAGAATCTACCACCAAATCCAATGTTCTGCCAGCTCACTGTAAGCAGGTCAGATGGTGGGGGCAGCTTTGCTTTACTTTCTCTTCATGATCCCCCTTGTTTATTTTCTTCCCATTCATATTGAGTGTCATATTTTGGTAGAAAGGTGGAATACAAACCAAATAAATAAGTAAATACATGATGTAGTAAATGGGAGGGAACTAACTATGCTGACTGCAGGGTCAGTATAGTTATTTATTTCTTTTTTATACTGCCTAATAGCTGAGGCTCTCTGGGCTGTTCACAAATACTAAAATTAAACAAGAGTTTAAAAGACACATGGACAGAAATAAATTTAAAGGAGCAAAACCATAACAGAATGTGTGAATGTAATGGGAAATAATATACTTCTATTTCCATTCACATTTGGACTTGGGAATGGGACAAGTCTGGACTATGGGCAGTCTGAAATGCTATTCATGTACATCCCTAGTTAAATCTTCTACATTACAACAGCAACTAAACTTCCTTCTACCTGATCACAGAAGTCTTCCTTTTGTCTGTGCTTTATCAAAAATAAATTTCTTGGTTAAAATACTCTAGAAGGCAAGTGGTTCAGGTTCAAATGTGCCAACATGCCTGACTTTACTGTATATTGCTGATCTATGGAAATATAACTAAGGCCTGAAAAGGAGTCTATGTGGGGAATCAAAGGCCCTACCTAAGAATGAATGTGTTGGAGAGACAGATCTGCTTGTATTATTTATTTATTTATTTATTTAGGAGACTTTTATGCTGCCCCATTCACCGAAGCCTTGGGGCGGCTCGTATTGTGATTCTCACATCAAGTAAAGAGACTTCTTTTCACATATTTTTCTGTGTACATTAACAATGAATACAGTGAGGTAGCAAAGTGATGAAAGCAAATGTGGGCATAGGTTTTAGAAAGATCTCTGTAATCTTATTAATAGTTTCCTTTATTCATTTCCTGATTCTGTAAACCTGAGTATGTATACAGTGATGCAGCTGTTCAGTTCCTTCCACTTATTTATACTGTTTCTTTCCCTACTCCCTATGCTTATTGCATTGATTAAAGGCGCTGCATTAAGTGAATCTTGACATGATTGTTTTTTCTTGACATGATTGCGATGTTCAGGACTCCATGTACACATCAAGAAAACATTCAGCAAAAATTAATCTTGATGCACTCATATGTCAAATCCCACCGTATTGCTTGGGCTCTATTGGAAGATTGACAAGGAGGTTATTAAAGTTCAACAGAGAGTATACTGAACTTTCTCAGTGTTCAAAGGCCTGGATAGTTTCCTTAAGCTATAGCAGGACCTTGTGACCTTCAACTGGTTAGGAAGAACAGCAGAGACAATTGCCTTGGAACTGCCTTCCGCAATACCACCACCTGGAGGGTCTCGCTTGGGAACACTGCCTGCAGTTATAGAAATCAAACCAATCAATCTGCATACAAGGGCTGCATTTTCTGTGAAAATGAAACTGTTTGCCTTACACTGAAGCAATTTTGCCGACCTTGTGTACATATTGACCAATTCTGAAACGGGAAGGGAGAGGAATTTTCTAAAATCCGTAGCCAGAGGTGCTGTCTTTCACTCTCAGCTTGGGAGAGCATATGATGTGTTGTTCGCCCAGGAAATATTAGATGCCTGTGGAACATCCCTGGCTTATTTGGGGAAGCAGTGTGGCCACAGATTTGGGGAATGAACGCTTTCTTTTACTTACTTATGTTCAACACAGCATTCAATAACTCATATACCGTCTCTGACATAAGTGGTTTTGTTTCATCCTCGGTTTCCTCCAATATGAAAGTGAGGTTTTGGGCCGGGCTGGGCCAGGCCCTGCAGTCAATGCATGCACTCAGTCCGCCCTACCCATGCCACATTTATCAATGAGCATGAGTGAGCCAGTAACAGAGGGGAACAGGTAGAGTTCAAATTCAGTAAGGCACCTGAAAGCTGCCCAAAACGGTTCCAAGAACTGAAGAAGAAGGGAGCCCAGGGCAGAATGAACCTGAAGTCTCAGGACAATAAAGGAATGCCAAAGGGGAAGATACCCTCATTCGTATTCTATTGCAGGGCGAACAGATTTGTGTGCACTGCTACTACATAGGCACAGCATAATTACCTTACACAAGCTGGAAAGTTGCTATGTGAACTTCCCAAGATATAATCTCTGCTGGGAAACAACAATGAAACATTGGTGAGATGGGTCCTACATGTAGGTTGCATCAGGCATCAGTGTAGTCTGTAAATACTAATTCAACATTCAGTAAGGAAACCATTAAGATTTCTAAGATATGAAATACAGAACTTTTATTTCTGTATCTTCTCACTCTTAGGAATCTGTGCACCTAAAATACCCTTCCTTTGCAGAATCAAGCATCAGGTGCTGCATTTCTGAGTAATAAAAAGTCAGATATGCCTATCACTGGTTAAGGCAGGGAAAAGTCGGATTTTTAAACATCCGATTTTGTTACTATGTTCCTATAGAGTCTTATTGCAAATATTAAACCTTCACCCACTATGGTGACGATTGCCTAGAACTATGGTTTTGTATTAAAATTTAATTTATCCAGTCTGCACCTCTGAAAATTTGAATAGCAATAGGAACCGTACAATGATGACTTATCTTAAATCATTCAGCTCTCTCCTAAGGTATCCTGAGAACTTTTGCAGTAGTTTTATGATCTGAAGCACCTCTCATTTGATACAATGCTGCATAATGGGGAATAATAAAAATTTATACACTACTGCTGACTGCTGTGTGTCAAAAGGAGAGTGATGTTAAAATCCTGATTTATGGAGCTGTCATTTTATTGTTCGAGAATGAGAGTGGATCAGTTTAATAACCAATTATAGAATGATTGTGTGAGTGTAGAGGAAGATTTGAACACTGAGACTACTATTACTTTGCACAGAACAAAGATCAATTCTCTTTCTCAGGGCATGATACAGACTCGTTACAAGAATTCTGAGAGCTGACTTGTTCATATGCCAGCAGTGAAAAGACAGAAAAGCTCTTAACCCTTTTACTCCCATATTCTTGGATCCAGCATTTAAACTGTTCCTAATGATTGATGTTTGGAAAGTATGCAAACTCAAGTTCATTTCCTCCATTCACTTTCTTACTTTTCACTGGGGATGAGCAACATTTTTCCCTCCAGATGGGCTACGACTGGCCTCACCATCGGCAGGATGCTGATAGAAACTTCAAGGAAAAGGAAAAGCATCTGGAGGCACACAAGTTCCCTACCCTGCTTTACATTTTGACTTTTCCTTAGAGGTTAACCACCTATTTACAGGAATAGGTGGTTGTGTGCACGTGTGATACAAAAAGTTTCTATCTGGCCCTGGGATAGTTCATACTACATATGAAGGACATACATTTTATTTCCTTTTATAATGTGGAATATGGCTCTACGTTTCTCACACCGCATGTTTTCCATTCTAAATGGGCATTTTGAGAGTTGCCACTGCCGGACAAGTCCTGGGAAAGGGTGGCATGGTTATGCCACAAGGCCCACCCGCTGCTCTGCAAACACTTTCTCTCTTTTCAGGTCCTCCTGAAAAATTGATGAAAGGAGTCTGATTTTCACAGTGGATGAAAGTGTTAACTACACACTTCCAACTATCATTTTAGGAAAAGTAGGTTCACTCAGAATAACTTACTTCAAGGGCCGCTTTCACAGGTTGGTCTAACTGTGTGAGTAGACACTTCTGAATAGCGTTTGTAGGTATGGCAATCAGTGTGAGCCAAGTACAGATCAGCTGTGCCTGCTCTCTTTCCGTCTCTGAAAATGAACTGCTGCCGCCTGCTGTTAGAGGTCTGCTTTTTACCTACTGCTTTTGCACTGACTCAATGCCTTTATTTAGGGGCCATTCCCATCACCACCATGCCAAGTGTCAATTTGCAGGGTGTAATTATTAGTTGGACATATTACATGTCTGAGGCTTATGAGTTTGACAAAGACTTTAAGCTGTTTCCTGCCTTATATGGGTATGCCACCTTAAAAAAAAGTTGGAGGACACAGAAAGAAAGAGGACAGTTTTGACATTAATGCTGAAAACTAGTCCTCAAATACACATTATGCAGTATCCTCTACTAGCTTGCACAACAGAAATAGACTCTTATGGCAATAGAAATGAGTAGTTTCTAAGACAAGTGGAAACTAGGAGTAATCCTTCTTTCCAGACTAGGGCAGGTGTGCAATGAAGCTTTTGATTAGTTGCTATTGCAAATTGCTAGGAACTGCTAGTTGCTATTGCTGGCCTGTTTCTCTAGAATGGGGGTCCAGAACTTCCAGCCCATGGCTTAAGATTGCCAGGCAGCCGAAGCCAGTCCTTGGAACTTTCATGACTTTCTCCAAGGGGTCCTCATGGAGGTGGAAACTATTGATGGCTTATCAATAGTGTTATCAGAGGCAGTGTGCATGCGTAACACCAGTCACTGGGGGGTTTGGGCAGGCAGAACCCATGTGCCATCCTGCTTGAGGGATCCAGTGGGCAGCTCGTCTGCCCCCACATGAACAGAGTGCGGCCTGGAAAGAAAGGCCACTGGTCTGCTCCAGCATGGCTGCTCTTATGTTCTAGGAGGCAGTGCTTGGGGCATCCCACGCTGGTATCAGAGACAGCAGCAGATGAAGGATGACGAGATTCCTCTCTTCTTAGCCCAGGCAAGATCTCCCTGCCCTGCACCTTCCCATCCCTTCTGTCATCTGATCAAGAATGGAGAGGGGGTGCACTGTGGCCCCACTCCGTTTCACCTATCCTGCCCCTTCCCACAATGGGGAAAGAGGCAGAGCAGGTGTAGATGGGGCAAAGGTCACTTAGTGTGCACTGCTTTCCCACTGAAGGAGTGGTTTCCTAACCAAGAAACACCACATGGTCCATGGACAGCTACATGCTGGGACTCGTTTGGCCCTCACCCAAAACTGATTCTGCACCCCTGTACTAGCATAACAGTCTGTGCAGAGGCACAGTGGCAGTCCAGGTTATTACCCTTTAACTGTAAACTGTATAACTAAGGCCACCCTCCTCAGTTTGATGCTGTGAGTGCTAGCCAAGAAAAAAGCAGAATGCTGAACTGGTCAACCAATGTTGGATTTCCCTATTCCCAAATCCATTAGCTCTCGAAAATCCCTAGCCAGTGTCCATGTCTCCAGCAAGCAGGGACATAGAGCTCTCTTCTCCACTCATTAGGGTGAAAGCCAAAGAGACTTGGATAAATTTCATTTTGATTTGCAGTCTATTCTCATCTTTTTGTTCCTGGGGCTGAATCTGTTCTCATGTAAAATCAATTGGCATTTTTCCCCTTGGTGTAACAGTCAGCTTACGGCTGGATTCGAGTTATATTTGAGTCAATGATAGTATTTCCATTCACTTTAGTAGGAGTTATACCCAGCTGTTCAATGAATATGGAATAATTCCTTAAGCAAAGAAAGCAGAAGTGTAAAATATGATTTCCAGTTAATTTTTCAATTAACTTGCCATTGGCAAATTCATTTTTAAAGGCAACCTGAAGCACCACCTGAATAAATAAATCACTTTCTCTTATGTCTGAAGAACTTTTCCTCCTTTTTTTTAAAAAACATGCATCATATTACAATCCTTGTATGGGTAGTAAGATTCTTTAGGAAACAATTTTCTAGTAAGAACACGGTGGTACATATGGATATACTGTACACCTTTATGGTATTAAACATGCTATAAGCTGAATTATTACTGGAAAATGATTGAGTTAATCAAATTCTAGTTTATTCTAGCCCACTGTTTTACTTTGAAGACAACTCAAAACAGCTAACAGGAAATATTCAAACTGGCTAATAAGCAGTTAATAACAAGACAGTCTCTCTGCAAAATGCCTCTTTAGGATATTAGCTGTAAATCCTATTTATCTATTTTAAACATTATATCCTTATGCTCCATCAGGAGTCCCAGGGCAAATCCAAATTTATTATTCATGTACCTCTTAACAAACATTTTGCTCTTACAGACATTATAGAACAGTTCATATTTTATAAGCATTTTCTTTATTATTGCGCATTTGCAAGTAGGGATGGAAGATCCAAGCATGGTCCAGCTCACCTAATTTTCCAAACTTCACTTAAAACTGAGTTGTAAAGGAAATACAGATGATCACAACTAGCCAGCTGCAATGTTACTTTACTTTGGGACAATTTCTTATACCTGGACTGTTGGCTATCTGATAAGAACATATTGTACTCTCTTAGAATAGTCCTGAAGCTTTAGGATGCAAAACAGGTTTAGAAATTTTCTCAGAGAACCTGAGTCTAGGCCAAGGTGCCATATATTGGCTGTTATAGGAGTGCATTTTTTGCCTTTATGAGATGTTTCTGCAACTGAAGAGGCATAAGTATTGCCTTTTCTGCCTATCATTTAGCTAAAATAAACATCTATTATCCTTTACCCATTGCTTGGGCCACTGTTTTTGGATGCAATAGAACAGTTGCTAGTCTGGCTTGTACCCATCCTCATTTGAGACCTGTTTTTCAGTTCATTTGAATGGGAAAATTGCATATTTTGAAAATGGAAAGTGCATTTTTCAGAAGTGCACACTTTCCACCATTGACTAAGGGTGAACTAGCCGTACTTGGAAGTGTGGTTTTTAAAAGTGACTAAAAATTATAAAAATAAAGGGTGATTAAAGCAGAAATATACATTTTCACATGCACATTTTGTGAATGCAGACACAACTTCAGAAACTCTAAATATTTTCAGAGAATATCTGCTCCCACTGACATAGCAGATAGCGGATATCCATACTTAAAAAAACCTCCAAAACATCATGAAGATAAATCTGTTTATCCGCATCTTCTGCCTGGTTAACATAGCATATAGGAATTCAAACTCCTCACTATTATGTTTGTATGAAGTTATTACTGAGAAGACTTTAATAGTGAAATTGGCTCAAGCTCTTCCAAATAACAAAATGAAAGCAGAAGTCGATTTAAAATATTACTTCTTATAAAGATAAATCAATTAAAAGTGCCAAAGAAGCATAGAATAATGTAAGAAATAAGAGAAATTTCATTTTCCAGAAGAAGAATCTACTGGACTAAATGTGTTAGTCATGCAACCTTAGAAATCCAGTCCGTATGGCAGAAATTTCAGGCAGAGCTCCTGTCTTTGTAATCAGGGTACATGAACTTTGATGAAACTGGAACATGACAGGGCTGAAGCTTGAACAGCTATGTTTCACACAGTAGCAGTGTAGACACAAAGCTACCAAAGGAACTAATTTCACTGCCACAGAAACTAATCCTTTTAGGGAACTGAACAAGATGGAGAAAAACAGCACCTAAGCAGGGGAAAATCCATCAAGAATTATTCCTGCATCCCTCCCCACTCCCTGCTGCCATCTGCCACTTAATCTTCATTGCACTCACTGGACTGATTATGCCCAAGAGACAGGGCTGACCAAGAAGCAGATGGCAGGGGCTGAGCAGAACAGGTGAGGCATCCTTACCTCACCAGAAGGCAGCAGGCTAGTTCAAGGGATGTTCCTTTCCTCTCCAAGATTTGAGGAATGCCAGAGAGTGCAGGAGCAATACCTGTGGGGACTGCTACTGTGACACTGCATGGCTTCATCATCTGCCAATTCTCGTGTAGCTTTTTCCCCAGGGCTCCAGGTGGTATTCATGAGAGTGCTGGCAGCTGAAGTAGACTGGGAGAATGGTCATGCAACTACCAGGGCTGCTATGCTGATCCTTGGTCAGCAGATGAAGCCCTGAAGCTGCCTAGGACCCTGACAGTTGGGAGGGAGAAAGATGGTATTCTCCAGGGCTCTGGCTGGTCTGCAGAAGAATCAGAATCAGGAGGAGAAAGGGGGGAGGAGCAGGACAGGGCCTGGGAAGGTGGGCCATCCTGAAACACTGAAATGAGAGAAGCGGAGATGCTTATCCCAAGGTCAGGCACCCCAGGTGGGCAGGCAGTCTCTGGAAATAACCAATGCAGTGAGTGAAAGGGAACTTGGGGCAGGGGAGCTTCTTAGAAACAAACAAAGCACCCATGCCTCTCAACCCCATGACAAAGCGTCAGCAGAGGAGGGCAGCCCAATTAGAGGACTGGTGTGTGGGGAGGGGGTGTGTTCATTTTCAGAAGGCCCTCCTTAAGGGATGGAGGCCAGGCATGCTCACAAGGAGAGTTCTTGGAGGTGAATACGAGATTGGGTTCAACAAACCACTCTGTGTATGCCCAGAGATTCATTCTGGGTGTTTGTGTGTCAATAAAGAACACTTTGCAAGAAAAGGTCTGTGGCTTTGAATGTGCAAAGGAGGAACCCCAGCTCCCAACAGGCACTATCCAGAGATGGCCATGATATTCAAGTACATACAGTGTAATGCTTTCCAAACACAAGGCACATAATCTCTGTATGACTCAAAAATATTAGAATTACACAAAGATGACAGATAAGGAAACCCCTCTGGGTAGATATTATGCCATATCTTCTTTTGCTGGATATGCTCTCTAAAACCATGGACTTTTGGTGCACTAGTTCAGATGAAAAACTTCATCCAGCTTGATTATTACAATCAGCAATGAGCAAATAATGCAGCTCATTCTAAAACACATTATACAAAATGTCACTCGGCCATTGTCCATCTTTTTCAGTTGCTATGTTGCTTACTGCAGACCAACTATCCTTGAAATCTGCATGTGCCCTTCTGTGCTGGAATTTGGGCTGTACTGTACTTTTTAAAACCAAACTGAACTGCTATTCACAGCACTGATAGATATTAGGTTCACTGTCAACAGGAATGTATAGATGATATCCTTTTGTAACTACACATCAAAAATGGTCTTGTTGATGTATTGCGGAGCTGACATTGTCCATCCCTATTATTCTAACCATTAGAGTTCTTTCAGTTAAAGACAGATCAAAACTGACATATGAACCATGGTGATTTTATAATGTGCCATTACAGACATTTTATTTTCTTCCAACCAAATGTTAAGGATTATTTTCCTTAGGGAGACTTGAGGTTGTTCCAGTGAATCTCAGGGAATTACAAACGGAAGGCCTTAAACAAATTTCTTCACACAGAACTCAGTCTCCTCTGATAAACAGGGACAACAACCACACTTTTTGATTATGGGATCACAAAGGAACAATTCATGTGTTTTTACTGAGATAACTGTATTTAGAGCTATTTTATTTTACCCACTGCTAAACACCAATAAAAGGTTTTAGAGCTTATAACATCCTAAAATGCTAAGATTTGAGAAATTCAGGGCAAACTCAGAAAACCCAGGCTAGATTAGAAACACAGAAACAGAGTGAGTCAGAAGTGGCCTCCCTCCCTCGGCTCCAGCCAGCTCCACTCATGACATGCCTAGCATGTACATGTCCAGCTCACCCTTAAACACCCTCACTGATGGGGCTTCAACCACCTCCCGTGAAAGCCCATTCCATACCCTAGGGGTCCTAACCATCAGGAAGTAGCATCCACCCTAAATCTTGGCTACCTGAGCTTTACTTCACTGGAACATGCCCTGCCCTCCACTGCAGAGAAAAAAAGATCATGACCCACCTCTGCATGGCAGCCCGTCACATACATGTATGTCATGAACAGGTCCCCTCTGAGTCTCCTCCTCTCAAGGCTGAAAAGACCCATCTCCCTCAGTCTCTTCTTATATGGCTTACCCTGCAAACCAGCCACCATCCTTGTGGCCCTTCACTGCACTGATTAGCTCTCGTATTTTTATTTAAATGCATCTAATCTAATTTAAAAATGAAATATGCAAACACATAGACTATATTTGAGGCAAAACTAAATAAACTTGGTTAAGTTAGCTAACCAGTTCCCTCACTGGTAAAGTATTAGCAAGGCTCACAATGGGACAGCACATGGTACCAGAGGTTGCATACCTACTGTACCTAGTCCTGAAATCCAGGCTGTACATTGTCTGCTCCTGACCAAATCACCACACATGACTGCTGTTGATTGTCTCTCTCTTTCTCTCCACACATCTGACACACATTATGAATCAGACCAGTCCTATTTAGGACAAGTTACAGACTACCATCTGGTTTTGAAGCTATCAAATGCGAGCATGAAAGATTGGATAATGCCCTTCTGGCCAGTTCCAGAGCAATGCCTTTGCATTTGCAGATATAGCCTATCTCTAAACAAGGTGCCATTTGCACAATCACTGTAGGGAAAGATTTCCTGACAACATTTTAAAGCCCTGCATCAGCATGTCAGTTCTAGAAAAGGGAACTGCAGCAGTTTCCCTGGAAAGGACACCCACTGGCTGAATTGCATGACACTGCAAGCATTTTTTTTAATGGTTGCTTTTTTCCTTGTGTTGTGTGAACTCCATCATCAACCATTGCTGCTCATAATCAGACATAATGATCACTTCTTGTGTTTGCTTATACCGTGATTGTCGTGTTGTCTGAACCTGGATGTTTCAGCCCATCACAGTTCAAGTTCTGGAACAAGTGACCCACTTGGCAAGGGAGGCTGATACCAATCCTGCTAAGTAACTGGTCAGGAAGTGTGCCATACAGCTTTCCCAAAGTGCCCGTGTGGCAGTCTGGTGCAGCCGCTGGAAGCACCACTGTCCCATGCTCAGGGCAGCTGCAGGGAGTGGATCAGTTACCTCTCCCTGCTTCTGGGGAGGTGGTGGTGAAGGATCCACTTTGGATGGCTGTCTCATGCTTGAAGGGAGTGGATTGGGTACCCCCACCTCTTCCTGCTTCTGAATCTCAGGCAGGAGTGGGGAGCCAGTTCTCCTCTGGAGCAGGAGCAGGGATGCCCAGTCAACTTCCCCATCCTCCCTCCATGGTCATCCAGTGGGGACTCTGCAACAGTCATGGTCCAAGCTTGTGATTGGATCAAGAAGGTTTGGGTTCCAAGAGGGAATCTTGAAGTCCTGTGAAATTCCATCCCCTGGGGAGTTGCTTAAAAAAGAGTAGAATTGTCCCCATTGGCATCAGTGAAGAGTCCTTTCACACTCATATCCAGAATAGGAAAGTTAATTGCATTTGCCTTGAAATTCGAATTAGTAGAGCTTTTTTTTTAAAAGTACCTTTAAAAAAACCATTTTAAATTGGTTTTAAAAGACACTAAACAACTGAGTTGGAAACAGCAGGAACACTTCTCTTTGCTGCTATGCAGATCAAAGTCCTAAACAAAAAATATTAATATCTACAAGAAAAATGTAGATAATTAGTCCCCATGTTATGATATTGTGCTGTTCCCTCCCCCATTCTGCTGTTACTGAATTGATTTAGAAATGTGGGACACACCTTAATTTTATTATGAACATAAGCACAAAAGCAGAGTTCCTGCACAACCACAGCGAGGAAAGGATTTAAGCAGGTTGAGAAAGAAATGATAATGGGAATTAAGGAGAAAGGGTACCCATTCCTTAACTTGTTCCTGTCTCATGGAACATGCTGAAAACATTTGCCCTGCAGTTAAATAGAAAATAAAAAAGGAAGTCAAACAAATGAGGTGCTCAAGTTATATCCCAGTGGCCATTTCTCACGTTTCCTAAGTCTGACTAGGTGCTGAGTATTTTGGATTCCAGTGGAAAAGAAAATGAGTGGAACATGATGTTTATGGATGTATAGCAGCTCCCTTCCAAGTTATTGATTTGGAGGAGTTCATTTGGGAAACAACTTACTTTAAAATCAGATTTTCCTGTCTCAAGAAGCAGCTCAAGAATTTTTGTTTAAGGAACCACTATGGAATTTTTATAGCCGCATTTGTCACAAAAATATATGATGTCGTTCCGTTGCTATCAGAATATACTGAAAAATAATTTAAAACGTCTCCCAGAGTTATCTACGGAAAGTCTATGACATTGTTGTTAGCAGGCAGACTCTGGAAACTGCATAGAGATGAGGCACATAAGCTATTGCCCTTGAATAAATAGGTATAAGTATATTGCTTTCTATTTCTCCATAAACAAATGCCAAAAGAAGTACTATTGAAAGCGGAACATATAATTTACAGGACCCCTACTAGTCAGAGCACATTTCTAGCTGAAAAGTCATGAAGCTTTACTACAGCCAACAACCACGTTTAGAGAGAAAGCCATCTAAAGACCCTTGTGAAAATAACCCAAGCATTTTTGAATTGCTGTAAGTTAAAATCATCATCATCATCATCAAGTTGAATGTGGGCATTTTAAAGATTTGCTAAGAAAGTCATTTTATTATTTATTTATTTAGGGAACTTCTATGCCGCCCCATTCGCCAAAGCCTTGGGGCAGCTCACAATAATAAATAACAAATATAAAACAATATAATTTAACAGTATAAATTAAGTCACCCTGGCCAAAGAATAAAATAAATAAATAATATTAACAATTAAAATAATGTTTGAATAAAAAAGTCTTCGCCTGGTGCCGAAAAACAAATAACGACAGCACCAGGCGGACCTCTCTGGGGAGTGCATTCCATAGATTGGGCGCCACCGCAGAGAAAGCCCTCCTCCGAGTACCTACCCTCCTAATTTCCTTCACGGAGGGTTCCCGGAGAAGGGCCTCTCCCGCTGATCTCAAGGGGCGGGCAGGCATATATGGACGTAAGCGCTCCTTCAGGTAACCAGGACCCAAGCCGTTAAGGGCTTTATAGGTCATAACCAACACCTTGAATTGGGCCTGGACTTCAATGGGAAGCCAGTAAAGCTGACGGAAACTGGAGTCATGTGAACATAACGCCCAGTCCCCGTCATCCAATGGCAGAGTCCTACTGAGGCCAGAAAGAACTCTGACCTTGCTGGAGGTCTGACTGTGTATATCCTCCCTCTTCCTTCCACAGAACCTCCTGAGCAGCTCCTTCTTCTGAGGTCAGTGTTGCAATCTTGGATGGGTAAGAAATGGGCAACGGAGAGGGGACAATGAGCAGCAGATCCACAAGTCTTTTCACTACAATGTCTGCCCAGAGAAAGTATTAACCAAAATCTTCTGCATGAATTAAAAGAAGTCCTACACTTCCCAGAGTCCCAAGCTTTACCCATGTAACATGGCTGACTTACAAGGTTGCCAGTTGTAGGGCTGCTTTTGACTATGCATGCATACAATTGTGCCCTTAGCTAAGAAAATTAAAAAGCCAAGCCTTCCAGCTGAGAAGGTTCAGGCTCCACCTGAAGTGGGGTGACCCATAACCCAGAGTCCTCTTCAAGTAATGTGGAGCTTTAGAATCCATCAAATGCATCCCTATCTGGATAGACAGCACCTGGCAACAGTGGTTCATGTGCTGGCAACCTCACTTGTTTATTCTTGTTTATGTATTATAACATATTATAATATTTATTTGATTGATTTTTTACTACGTTTGTTATTATTGTATTTAGTCAATGCATTATTTTTATAGGAGATAATGAATTATGTTGGAAGGGCCCCTGAGTACAGCTCCTGCTTCCTGTGCTGATATTTTAATTGTGTCTTTATGTTGTAAACTGTTCAGAAAGTTCATGAGTTGTGAACAGTATATAAAACTTGTTAAATGAATGAATGAATGAATGAAGGAACTCAACACCACCCAACTACCTGCTACTTTCCTGGCCTGGGAAAACTCACTATAGTTTTCTACAGCTTGGTAACATCTGCTTGGACTTCTACAATGCACCATGTGTGAGGCTGCCTCTGAACACTGTCAGAAACTGCAGTTAGTTCAAGACCCCCACCCAACAAACCAAAAATAGCACTTAGATTGTTGAGATAATTTCAAGAAAGTTGTATAATAATCTTCCAAGGACCCCACATACAATTTCTATACTATCAATCAAATCTATGCAGTTTAGAGACAGCTTTATTGTTTTATTAATCTTATTTCAGCTGAAGAGTAGGGTACAAGTGTCTATGTGAAAGAGAAGAGAAGAGAAGAGAAGAGAAGAGAAGAGAGAGAAGAGAAGAGAAGAGAAGAGAAGAGAAGAGAAGAGAAGAGAAG
>NW_025336345.1:2528362-2578941 GCF_004798865.1 Varanus komodoensis | reverse complement strand
AGTTCAGGTATCTAATTCATTTGACCATCCAAGTCTACCAGGAGAGGGAATTGTTTAAATTATCTACCTTAAAGCCTATTGCATCAGACCATCATAGGAGTAGCCTCCTTTCCTACACCATTAGCTCTTCTTGTAATGCTTTGAATTGATTTTTAAAGCGATCTTTTAGTACACTTGAACATTTCTATGTTCTCACTGCTGGCAATCTTAGTTCAAATGTCCTTGTTCTCTAAGGTTTAAGAACCATTTTCCAATCCTGTGAATCAATCAAGACAAGGCTTTGGCACCAAACTGCCGCAAAGCCTCCAAGTCTGAAAGAATTCAGCAGTACACCTCTTTAAGACATGTAAATCTAGACTTTACAGTCCAACTTGTTATTCCACAATTTTCTTAAAAAGCTTTATATTCACAGCCTTTTCCCCATACCAACTCTCAAAGGTAAAACCTTTAACTCAACAGGTAAGGAAGGAAAACATACTTTTGTATATAGGATGCTGCGATCGTTATGTGCTGCCAAGTCATCTTCAACCTATGGTGACCCTATTAATGAAAGCCCTCCAAATGGGTCCTTGTCCATGCCGGTCCTGCTCAGCTATCAAGCCTGTGGTTCCTTATGGATTCAGTCCACCTCATATCTGGCATGTACTTGTGTACATAGCCAAAGGCTAAATGGCATGCAAGACAATCATATATTGAAGTAGTTAATTCAGGAATCCTGTGTGTACTTCGTCAGGAGTAAACCCTTAAACCCAGTGGACTTACATCTGAGTAAACACGTTTCCTACGGGCAGCAATCACTTATCCATTCAGGAATTCAATACCAGTGGTAGCTGTAATTTCACTCACTAGCTAGAAATACTGAAAGGCAGCAGCAACCTAGCGTCACACAAAGTGATTGGGCAGAGTAGTAGCTGTATATTGCGGCTCTTATCTCTAGTTCCACAACGGTTGGGACCATGGTTTTGTTTTTGTTTTAATGGTACAAATCAGCACATGGCAGCATGGCTGGAATCCAGGTAAAATCCAGCCAAATGGGAAAGAAAGCAAGCCTGCTACTGCTTAGCTATCTCCATGGAGCTTTTTAGTGACAGCCAATGAACTGCAGGTATCTAATAGAATAATCCCTAAAACAACTAAAGTGCACTTAGCTTTCAATGAAATCATTTGGACTCCTTCTGATTCACTTAGACTTTAAGTATCCTTATCTGTTTGAATTTAAGTCCTTATCTATTTGAATCTAACAGGGGTCACAGAGAATGGTGACTAAACTGCAGATATTGTTTTTAAAGGCTTAGTTTTAAAATAGCCTCCTTCTGATTTTGAAAATACGCCACAGCAAGACCTGAAAAAGTATTTTCCTTTGTACCTACTGGAATTCAGGTTTGTTGCCTCTCCCTGACTCAATCTGACTGCATAAAATGTGTCCAAGAACCTTTGCAGGTTTGTTTGTGTGTTCTAAAGAGGTCTGAAGAAACATTTGCATGGTTTTGCTCACAGCTATTTGCTGTCACTGTTCCTAAGGCTGTTGTTGCTTTGGCATCATTTTAGAGGTCCAAGATATCCTTTCTCCACTTAGTCCATCCAATCAGGATAAAAGTGCCTGTGACATCACAGAGGGCACATGCTGAATTTGAGATGGCATGTCTTCTATGACTGCTCATATGGGTGATCCTAACCCAGAACTGGTGTCCCTTTGGACTACAACTTCAGCCTCTCTGATCATGGGCCATACTACTCAGAGCTGATGGAAGTAGTAATCCAACACATCTGCTGGGCACCAGGTTGTGGAAATCTGCAACTTTACCAGTTTAAAGCAGGTGATCTGCAACATGAGAGGCAGCACAATCTTGCTCCCTCCCTTGGTGAAACAATTGAACCTGGCCAGAGAGGGAGGAATTGCACTACGCTCTGGCCTGCAGATCACCTCCTTTAAACTACCAAGCTTTTGCAAATGGTTTAAAAAAGGCAATACTGTGCAAGAAAACACACCCATCCCAAACAGACACACACTTTGGAATCTGGATGGAAAGATCATACAGCAAATATTCCTCCCCACTACTGCACTTCAATCAGTAATCCTGAAACTCACCCAGTGGTGGCCTGGTTCTTGCATTTGACAAAAATTTATTCTCTTTGCTCCTGTTTCGGTTCAGCCATGCATAAGTATGATTTTCATTCCATTTAAATTATTGTTTAACAGCTTCAGTAGGTTTTTAATTATAACATTCCTTTGCAAAGTTGTTGAACTCCATCTTTTCTCATGTTTCCTGATCCATAACTTATTTCTGCTATGATACACCCATATTTTAATAAAACTGCACACCCAGCATCTTTTGGCCTTTATATCTATGATTACAAGAAAACAAAGCCTGAAATGTTGTCATAACTTTGAATAGGGATCATTCTTTCTTGCTTCTCTCAAAAGAGTAGCAGGTTATGTTTGCTGCTGCTTATTCACTGCCACATGAATCAATAGAGTATCTTCACATTCTAAATCCACTTTGATTATATGGGTTCTGATTGAACAAGAAAGACAGCATGGTTGAGGTCTGTGTTTCTAATGCAGGAACAGCAATTCTAATAAGCAATGTTAGGAACAATTCTCAAATTCTGAGACAGCCATTGCAGCAAAAAGTCAATGCAAAATTTAATAGCAAAGAACACTATAGTAAGTCAGTGACTGCTATTGTTTTCAAACCTAAAACCTTCTTAATCAGCATATAAAAGCAGAAAAACAGAATACAATGATGTTTTCACAGGCTACCACTGTAGCCTTTAAAAGCTGCAGCCTAGAATATGAGAATGGCAAATGTTCTTGTTGATCAGCTCTTACTCCCATACACATGACCTTGGATGCAATACCAATTAAAAAGCTGTGGTTTAAGCGAAATGATTCTCTTATTAGGTTCTATGCATATTTCCAGTGAGATACTTTAAAAGAAAAATAAGATGTGAAACCTTCTGTGGTCCACAAAGTAATTTCTTACCAGTCCTTCTTGAAAATGGACTGTTTCTGCTGAAAATAGAAATATCTTCCAATAAATCCAGCCACCCCCTTTTTGCAAACCAAGATAACTCATGCCTTTGGTTGACTTGACACCTTACATTCTGATGTCTGCCAGACCAAAGCAAAGCAGTGTGTGTGTGGGAAATCTCTTTGGATTCCCTTTGGGACAATTTCTACCTGCAGTGAGAGAGCAGGTGTCTCATCCCCAACATTGCCCAACCAAGTTCCTATTTGCACAACTATACTTTTTTGGTAAATATTTGTAAAATTTAGGAGGGGGCTTGTTTTTAAGTTTTCCAGTCAAAGGAAGGATCATGAAAGGTGAATATAAATCCACTCTTTGTGATGTCCAAAAGTTTAAAGTGCACAAAAGCTGCAGAGAGCTGAAAATGGCTCTTGATCGTGGCAGGAACATCAGCAAACCAGTGCCAGCCACCTCTAAGAGCCACTTGGTCACTTTTGGGATGGGTGGCCATGGCAGTGGCCAGGGCAAGTTTGGGAAGAGTATGTAGGCCAGACCCGAGTTTCCCTGAGTGACTGTTGGCACATAGTAAGCCAAATTATGTAGAATATCTCTTGATATGAAAATGGACTTGGTAAATGAGCACCATAAGTCACCACTCTCCCTTGGAATTTAACTCAAGTTACATTGGTGCTTTGTATGCAATACTTTTCATGTAAAATATGGTAGTCTTTGCTATGACAATAACCCTGCTCCTGGACATGTGTCTGCCTTTTTTACATCAATTTCCCATCCACATTATTCTTTCTTTTACATATATTCACCATTCCCTGATGCATCTGCCCCTTCTAACTTTTCTCTCTCACTGCTGATTCTTCACTGCCAGTCTGTTTTCACAGGCAGAGATCTTCAAATCTTTTGCATGCTCTTCTGGATCAAAGCAACACCTCTTCACCATCGCTCAGCTTTTTGTCAACAGCACAAGCCATACCCTTTAGTCTTTAATTTCCTACTTGTCCAACAACTGCACTGGGGAGGGATGAACAATGGGTGGGCTTGCTGGCTGACCTTCTGCAAGTGACTCTTCTAATACTCTTCTGTAATCAAAGTGGTCTGCTGGCAAGGCTAAATATGGAACAGGGTGCTACATTAATCTTAAATACAAAATAAAAATAAAAATGGGATGGAATGATGTTTCCCATTTTGATTCCAGAGGCAAAAACAGGAAGAGGATGCACAAGCATAGTTTCCACTTTAAGATCTTCTCCATCTCTTAGAACTTGGACTCAACTTGGGACCCATGTTGAACAGAAACCTCCTAGAAAATACAGGTGTGTGCAAGGTAAGCCAGTATGATGGACTTAGCAGCAAGAATGCTCCATACAATCACGTGAACTAATCAGTCCATCTGAGTTATATTGTTTTACTGTGGTCAGTAGTACAGTTCTGGTCAATTCCTGACATCTCCTTAAACAGAAGTATGCCAAAAAAGGGAGGGGAGGGGAGAGATACCATTGTTTGAGACAGCATGTAACAAGCATACTCACATTATCTGTGATACACTTTAGAGTCTAATTAGTAATCAAGAGTGTTTGGTATTCTCCCCCTCTCTAAGTGTGTGTGTGTGTGTAAATGAAAAATCTGTATATATGTGCATATGTGTGCACATGCATGTGAGTGGGCCCATATATATATATAAGAGAGAGAAGCATGGGAATCCATCCACGAGCATGTGATCTTGAAATTCTGGACAATTTAGTCAGTGGCTATATTTTACCTCTTGACTGAGCTAATTTTCTACTTCAGCAATCAGCTCTCTTACGCACCTTCTTTAATGAATACATGCTCCTCTGATTAAATTAACATTTTCGTCTACCTAATTAGCCTGAAAAAACCTATGCTGAGCTGATCCAGGAGCAGCTTCATTACTGTTCACTGGTGCATGTTTGCTACCCATCATTGTCAACTCAATGGGCCAATGATTAGAAGAACATTAAGTTTGGTTAATTTGGCTTTTCTTGGCAATCATTATGCCAATCTAGCCTCTGAATTGACCCTTTAGGACAGAGACAGATGTTTTAATCATGCAGATGCATTCATTAGGCTTCATCAGTCTGGTTGGCCAGGTTTGTGGCATGGGCATACGAGATTGGAGCAAATTAAGCAGATCCTTTCTTCCTACCTTTTTTGGTTCAACTTTTCTCTTACACCCTTGAGGCAATGACTAATCAGAATTATAAACAAAAATCTGTTTACCCATATTAGATGTATTAAGAAGTACAATCACCAGGAAGTGGTGCCATTGCCTGCCTGGTAACATTAGCATACATTGCTTAATGCCTCATTAATGAACATCCGTTAATGAAATCAAACCAAAGCTAATGAACAGATGCAGTTGGGTAGACATCTGCCACTAAAAACAAGGCTTACCAGAAACTCTCTTATGATTCAGAGCGTAGATAATTAGACAAAGCCCCTTAAGTCAATGGAACACTTAGACGTCAATTATGAATATCACATCTTGCCTACTGCAGAAAGGAAATATACACCATTCGTCCTTTGATAATGCAACAAGTATTAGTCAAGACAGTGACATGAATGATGTGGTGATCTTTTGATGTGCTGGTACACCTTACAGGATGTAGTGCACATCTGAAGCTGGTTTATGCAAGCACAATAGCCACCAGTAACATGATAATGGCATAAACCTCGCTTCTATCTGAAGATGATAATATATCTGAAGTAAGTAGCATATGTATGTATAATACAGCACATTGGATGTGTTCATGTGCACATAACAATAACAGGAGAAACATCCTGGTAATGCTGTGTTGCTAACCCACTATACCAGATAAAGGGCTGAGACTGAGTGAAAGAGGATGGCAGGCTGAAGGCCATACACTGAGCTCTTGGCAGAGAAATGATTTGAAACGTTGACTGGCTGTCTCACAGTTCATACTCTTTGCCCATGTGGTACACTAGCTTGTTTGAGTATATCCAGATCCTCAGACACAGATATCCAGATGTCAAATTCATATCTGGATGCTCAGGTGTTAAATTCCTAGTCCAACAAACCATACAAATGCACTGTGTAGCAATTTAATACAAGACTTCCTGGCTAATTAACACCAGTTTTCTAAGATGTTCAGATGGAAGATTGGTTTGAACACTCCCTGCAACCCAGGATTGAAAACCATGATTTGTTCCTGGTTTACAGTATTGGTTTTTAGGAAGTGTTCCAGCCACCATCATACTGACACCATGGACAACTGTTGTTTAGCAAACAAAGAAACTGTGCATAAAATGGAGAACATGAAATGTAGAAAGAAAATTGGGGCAGGGGGAGCACTTGCAGATACTGCATTCCCAGTCTGACACATCACAGGTCATTGGACCAGCAAATACAATGTCTGAATTCAGTCATTTAGGACCAAAGAACGTACAAAATAGCTCTGCACTTTTCATCTGTCCAGCTTGCTGCTCATGAACCACCTGAAGGGTGGAATTTCTACTTGGCTCACAAAGCAAACCTTTATTGCTTTTGTATTTGAATCTATATCCACCTCCATGTAAGAACATTGAAATAAACACTTTAAAACAAATTAAAAGACATATAAATATACCTACCAGCACACCCTCAGTTCCACTCAGAACATTCCTGCCAACAGAACTGGCAGGAGATATGGGAAGAGGCACACATTTCTCCTTCTCGTTGTAGCCCCCAGTGGCATCCTGCATGTCATTCTGGAAAGTTCTGGAACTTTATGGAAAAGATTTGGGAGGAGGCATGGGACATTGCAAGGCCAGTGGGGAAAGCAGAGAAAAGTAAACCTTCCTCCATTCAGCTTGACTCAAAACTTTCCATGGTTGGGGGTTCTGAAAAAAACTAACACCAGCCGTCCTTGTTGTCTAGAATCCTTAACTGAATCTGGGAAAACAGGAAGCTGCCTTCCATTTGGAGTTGGAACACTGGAACACCCAGCCCACTGTTGCCAAGTCCGGTCAACAATGTCTCTCCAGGGTTGCAGGAAAGAGACTTTTGTAGACGTGCCTGGAGGTGCCAGGGATCGAACCAGGGAGCTTCTGCATGGAAGGTCATGTGCTTATGACCCTCCCCTGTCTGGAAGGGATTTTTGTTTGTTTCCTTCTGCCCCAGCCTGATTGCCTGCTTTTCACCCTGCCAGCTGACTCTGTCTTACTATGCAATGCCAGGCCTTTTATCATGATAGAATCCACTAGGCTTGTCTCTTTTAGAAATGTATTTACCGAGTCACATTTCTCAAACACAAATTATCTTATTTCCTACAGGCTTTGAATTTGCATAGTGCTTTATTCCAGTGCTCTGCCTGCTACCTCCCAATAGTACCCTGGGAAATACTAGCTGACTGCCTGATGCCCTGAACATTTATGTCCAGACCAGTGTGGTGTAGTAGTTAAGAGCACAGGAATGGGACTCAGACGATCTGGGTTCCAGTCCCCACTCAGCTCACTGGGGAACTCTGGGCCAGTCAGGGATTCTCAGCCCAACCTCCTTCGCAGGGTTGTTGCTGCGAGCATAAGATTGAGAGGAAGAGGAGAACTATGTAAGCTGCCTTGAGTTTCTTGTAAGGGAAAAAAAAGCGTATTAATATAAAAAATAAAAATGGTTTGGTTGCATTCATTTGATAAGATGCCCCTGTATTTCAGCCTGGATTTTCTTACTCTGCATTTTCCTGGTCCAATGACCAGTGATGTGTCAACTGGGAAAGGAGCATTTGCCAGAGCTCCCACGTCCCTTTCTTTCTTCTCTTCATGTTCTCAGCTTTATACAGGGTGTCAAATACGATGCTCCCATATTTCCACCTGGGTTTTCTTATTCTTCTTAGCTCTTCTTGCACCTCTGCAACACTGTGGAATAGTAAGCCGTAATCACTCTGCTTATCAGGAAATCACTAGACAGCTGCTGCAGAAATTTGGATAGCTACTTTGCATCCTACTCAGAAAGTTTTTCTCATCTTTTCCCTGAAGCAGTCCATTGAGACCATTTGTAGTTTGTTTCATGTTCAGGCTTTGTTGAACCACACAATTTATTTAAAGAAAATAAAAAAAACCTGATCAAGAAAAGGCAATGGGATGACTTACAACATAACAGATGCTTGGTTGCTGATATTGGATATAACAGATATCCAGTTTGAGTCCCCAAAGCTGTTACATTCTGCCATCCAGAACGCAACAGCCAGCACCAAAGAGAAGAGAAACACAGTTCGGGGGAATAAAAATAAAAATCATAAGAATCTTCTTGTTTCACTACCCCAGGTTTCATGCAAAACTCCCCCTCCCCGCCACACACACCTCCTCAGGTTGTGTGCCAATAAAGAAGGCTAAGAGTCTTACAGAAACCTTTCCTTCCTTATCAGAAGGTTTATTCCAAAGAAATGGGGGAACTGCATGTGTCTGTCAAGCTTCTCCATGCAACTGAGGATGCTGGGAAATCAGGGTGATCCATCACATGAAGTCCCAAGGATATAGGGGGCCTTCCTCTGTCCCAAGGGTATAGGAGGCCTTCCTCTTTGGACAGTCGCTCTTCACAAATAGAGAGCAATCGAAGTGTTGATAAAGGGAGCTGTTAGCATGCTCTCTCACCTTACGTGGTTGCTTTGACCACTGGAAAATGCCTGAACAGGGCTATGCTGCCCATCGTAACTGCAACGCCAAACTGAGTGCTGCCATTTGTTAAGCAAAACTCTGAAGAGGGAGGAAACACTTAAGTACCACAAACAGACTGACCATTCCAACAATGTTCCACTGTCTTCTTCACTGCCACTTTAAAGCAACTTTTTGAAAGACATGTTAATGTCTCATAGCATGAAATGACAATAGGTTTGATGCTATGATCCACAATTGAAACCTTCTGTGAACCAGGAGCTATTACAATGAGGGTTGCATCCTCATGTCTCTGCAGTCCTGGGTGAATCCTAAAAGTGCTCCTGGGAGAATGTTTCTGAAATGGGTATGGGGTGGGCGTCTGCTGTCAGGAAGAGGCAACTAGACTCAGTTTGGTGGAACAACCTTTACCTGACAATGCACTACGTAAGAACAGAATAATTTGGAAGGCACTTTATTGACAATGGAGCTGAGCTGAAATGGAGGAGGCACTGAACAAATAAAATGAGCTGCCACTGCATTTTAACAAGAGTTTGGCCAAGGCTGGTGATAGCTCAAAGTGTTGAAAATGCTCATTTCTTTTAAATTGGCAATTACAAATCAGCAAGAAGCTGGACGGGGCATGCTGCATACATTGCTGTAGGTCTCTCAAATCTGCAGGAAAATCCCTTATCGGTCTGCCCATGCTGTGAGGACATCATGGGAGGTGCTTCTCCAGCTTCACCTGCCATGTGATGTTGGTGGTGGATGCTGGGAAAGGGGCCCTTTCGGCTACAGCTCCCTGGGTTTGGATTGCATTTGCCTTGAGGGCCTCCTGGCTCCATTCTGATGCCTTTTCAGCACCAGGCAGTTGCTGAACTGCTTTATTTCCATTCAGGCATCACTGCTGCACTGCTTTTATAGATTTACTGTTATGAGCTTCTTTTTAGCTACAACATGGTGTTTTGAACATCGTACTTCAATCTGCCCTAATAATGGGCTTGAAAGATGGCACGTAAACCTTAAGAACACCTCCTAATGCAAGAGATCTAGAACATGGCATAATTTTGGAGACAGATCCTCCACATCTGTTTGCATTCCCAGGTTTGACCAAGGTTTTCTTGGCTAATGGCCAAGAAGGACAGGATCCCAAGTATGCGCACACATGTGAGAACACACCAAAAGTAAACGTGACAGCTATCGCATTTGGGAGTGGAAGCTGCCTGTTCTGTTCCTGCACTTCAGTGGTGACAAAACAAGGTCAGGGGCTATAAGTATGGAAATACACTTTTACAAAGTGTTAATAAACCATGTGGAGAAGGTAACCAACATACCCAGAGAGTATTAGTACAAGGCCCTGGGCAAGTTGCTGAGGTCACTGCATCAGCACATGAAGTGGGCGCTAGCTGTGTCATTCGAACAGAAAATGAGCCCTGCCTTGGTTGTTCCACAGTCTGGATATTAGTCTATCCACTATCAGAGTGTTGTTGAGAGTGTTAAGACTTCTGTGCACTGAACTCATAATCCAGTCCTGCAGGGCAAAAGTTTTATTTTACATTTGTATAACTTATTGCTACAAGGAGGCAACCTTGGTGAAAAATGAGCTTCTGGGGGAGAATACCTTTAAAATTAATGTTCCAAACATTTCCTTTTAATACAGTGCAAATTAATGTTTACTCCCAGAATTTGTGAAGTAAGAGGAACAAGGGCATTGCAGGTTATACAAACGTGGGGTCAAGAAGATGGTAGTTCATTTTTATGATAGAATAAGTTACATCCTTTGTTTCCAGATTATATTGTACAGTCACTTGTTCATAAGCTATATGAAATCAACACCCACTTCTGGATATAAAACCTAGATAGTCCAAAGTTCCAGTAGCTAAGCCATTAAGGAGTCTCAGAATTCCAGAACTGGAAAGGACCTTGAAGATTGCCTGGTCCGACCCCCAACTACAGCCCTGTGACAGATGCACTTCAGTTTCTGCTTAAATAGGTCCAGTGAAGAAGAACTTGCCATCTCCTGCGATGAGCAGGACTCTCCCTCCCTTTTTGCCTCTCTAGCAGACTCAGATGAAACTTTAGAAATACAGTCCTTTCATTAAAGCCTAGCACGTCACTTCCTTGCTTGCTTGCTAGTTGTGAAGTCGCGTCCAACCCATCGCGACCCCATGGACAACACTCCTCCAGGCCTTCAGTACAAATCAAAGTTGCCTTCATCTTGAGATGTGGGAGAAGCATCTGCCCATGAATCCAAAGAGTTGAATCCAAGCCAAGACTTCCTCTCCTTTCCTCCCTTTCCAAAAAGATTCTGACTCTGCCCACAGGGTGGCTCCTGCTGTTTGAGGGCAAGATGGTGGGAATGCTGGAAGTGTCCACTCACTTTGCCTGTCACCTCCTGACCAGATCAAGGAACTCTTTTTTTGTCACTTCCCCTCCCAAATGTCTCCCTTCTTCTCCATGGTGGGCTGGTTCTCATGCTCCCCCTGAGACTCTTGGTACTGCCAAGCCACACGCCCACCTCTGCCTCTCTTCCTCCTCAGAACTGAAGGCAACTGTAGCCTGCAAGCACTGGGCTCTGCTCCCCCTCCCAGGGAAATCTCTTCCACAGTCAAGCAGCACCACAGTGAAGGATGCCCCCCTAAAATTTAGCCCACATCGGCTTCCCTGCCATTTACACCCACTGGTTCTAGTCTTGCCCTTCGGAATAACAGAAAACAGAGTTAGCTCCAGCTTAACACCAACTATCTTTCAGATATGTGAAGACAGCCATTATGTCTGCTGTTAAGATTGCTGTTCTCCAGGCTAAAGATACCAGCTCTTTCAACCATTCCTTATAGAATGTGGTTTTCAGAATTAAGATGCTTCATTTATCTGGACAAGATCTATGTCTCATGTCACTTAAATTGCTTCTTTTGGTACTTAATTTTCCCCCACCCCTCAGTAATCAAGAACAAGCCATCACTGGACTATTTGCATTTCAGATTTAATGGTGTAAAAGCCTCCATCTGTAGACTATTCTTTAAAAAATCTGGAAGCAAGGGAAACATAGAATATCTAATTCAACTGCACCGTGTCACTAGGTTATCTTAAAAAGAAAAACCAATTTAAACATCTGAATTCTGTGTGCATGCTAGGAAGCTCTAGTCTGTGAAATTCTTGAATTGCATCAATAAGAATGTCAGAAGCATGTGTTGGAAAAGCTGCAAAAGCTGTTTTTGTCAGTTGTGTTAGATTGGTGTGATTTCTTAGCAATGGATGGAACACCATTTTTAGAATTCAAAATACAATTGACACATTAATGCTATATGGACTCAAGAAGAAAGACAAAGGTGTTACTAAATGATTTAACAGAACACACCTTATGATTCAAAGTGACACAAATAAAAAATGGCCCCTGAAATTTGTGAGCAGCAGGAGTTCATTTCACCAAATATTTTCCAGTGGGAGAAGAAATTTTCAAATAATCTATTCTTTCTTCTTTTGTTTCCTTACAGTTGCAGCCACAGCTGCATTGCAGCCTGACTGCCATTTTTATCCCACAATGCCTTAGACCTAGTTATTGCCCCATCATTGCAAATCAGGGTGAGGAAGAAACGGTGGCTTCCACTCCCAGACAAAAATGGAGAATATGTGGAGAATGGTCTACAAAATGTCTTGTTTGTGGGAAGGGGCAAAGCCAAGCTTCTGAGAAGGTCCAGGTCAGCTCTAATTCAAAGCCCTCATCTCTACCAGTATAAGCATTCCCCAAACCAGACAGTAAAATACTTTAATTTCCTTAAATATCCAGGTAAACACTTCTTTCGGAATAACATATCTTCATGTTTATGTTTCAGCTCCTTCGCATTCAGCTGGACGGTCAGGATATTTACTTACTTACCTATTTATTTTAGTAAAGATTTATAATTTTCTAGGGCATTCTTTATAACACAATAAAATATAATCAGATTTCTTTTTAAACTACTACACTGAAAAATCTGGGAGAATTGATGCATCTTTGTCAAGAGCTGAAAAAAGAGAATGTTGGCACTATGCAGGTTTTTGTGGGGATGAAATTGCACAAAGGGGGTGCTAAAACTCAGATCCCTCTGGCCATCACCTGCCTTGCCACAGCTGACAGGGGCACCTGGAGGAGAGCCTCTGAAGATAGCCTCGGTATGTGAGCAGGTCAGTTGGGAGCAAGTGTGCCTTTACGAAGTGTGGCTCTAAGCCATATCCTGGAAAAAGTCTGGGATATCTCACATGCTGTTCCTCCCTGACTTGTGTGCAGGCAGTGGCAGGCAAACATGAGCTTGCACTTGGAAATATATGGAAACTGTTTCATTTCGCAGGATTAATCAAATATTCCAGTGCCCTTAGAGACAGAAACAATCTGAAGCAGTTGCTATGATATTAGCACTCCTGGAAATTGATTTGGACAAAGGCACTACAAGGCGACTTTAATGGCTCATGAGGTTTGTGTTGTGCTTTCAAGAGAGCTCATGAGAACCATCTAAGCAAGCCACTACAAACACAGGGAGGTCTTTAATAGGACTTTTGCCCATTCTGATAACATTTCTGTTTGGCTGAACTGAGTTCAGTTGTTAGCATAGCACCAAGCAAAGGGTAGGATATCCAAGGCACCATATTCACCAATTATAGATTGACACCTGCCAGGATTCTAATAAGCAAATTATCTTAACTGCTTTCTGAATATCCAAAAATTTTATGGCCCGCCAGCTCACAATGCATTTCTGGATGTGGCCCTGATCAATTTTCTCATCCAAGTGTTAACAAATGACTAACAAAGTATGTTTTCTCGTTAGCTGTGCTGTTCCAGTAGTCCAATTCTGCTAACAGGTGCAATACATTATGATCGTAAGTCCTTCGACATTATGCAAGCTCCCATGCATTACTTAAATTAGGAAGGCAGTGACATATTTATATTGCAATTAAAATGCTAAGCGTTCCCGCAGGCACTATCCTTCCCAGTTATTTTATCTAAAAGTGTATTAATCTTATTCCATGGAATTGCACCATAAAGACAACATTTGGTTCTAAATCTAAAGTCCAAGTTTGTTTTGTAGTAGACCTGGATTTATTTAACATATAATAAAATCACAATCATTTGAGACTGTATGTTATGGAGAGAGTGTGTGTGGAGGGGCAAGTTGGCAGGGAGCTGAATATTTTTAATATTAATTTTTGTGCAATCCAACCATATTAATGCAGGTTCAAATGCTACACTTTTTTCAATGGATGTACTTCCTGATAAGTGTTCATAGGAGCTTTGTTTCATTAACTCTTCTTTTCTTTTTGCAAAATATCCTAATTAGGTTTTTAAGGTTTCTATTCTTTTCAAGATATAATTATCCAGCCCAAGCTATGCATTCAAACAAGCAAGCCATCCGTAGGTAAATGTACCAGGTGCCCACCGGTGATGTACAGCACACTCCTATGCAGGTATTCTGGGAACCAAGCCCCTCCGGGGAACAGTGGATTTTATCCCCATGTAAGAATACATAGTGCTGTTTACCAAAGTCCTTTGCACATGTACTTCCCTTGAGTTCTCACATTAAGTAAGTAACCTGGGAATGAACTAAGCTTTTACAACAAGGGAGCAGTTTTCTTACATATGCTGACTTAATAATTAGGTACAGAGGAGGCATAAGTAGAACAGAAAATAACTGGTTTCAGATAATAAAATATCCCAAATTCCTGGCAATTCCCTTGATTCTCTTTTAGATAATATATTTAATTATCTAACATTTTTGTTCACATGGAACCACTGGATGAATTGGGGATATATGTGGAGTGCTAACCTTTCACAATGTTGCAAAATATGGTTACAACACTGAAAAGCGGGCATTTATACATATGATTTACTATTCACTGTTACTGTTTTGGTTCTTCCATGAGCCCGGATATGAGATAAATCTATGATAGGCTTCTGAAAGGCGACCGCAAATTCTGTTTATTTAAATGGAAGTTAAGAATATAGTCTTCATAAACAATTTACTTTACACAGCCTTGGAAACACACAGAACATTAGTAAATCAAGCCATGGAAAAAAACTCTGTGGCCCAACACTGTGGAGAGGTTATTGCATCACACAAAACTGCCTTTAGCTGACTGTGAGAGGGAATCCTTATAAATCACAGTTACTCAAAGAGAAATGTGTCTCCTATAGAACTTGGCTGAAAATAAAACTGGAAATTCTATTTCTCAAATAGATCTTTAGATTTCATGTTCTATTTTTCCTTTAGGTGGAAAAAAAGGAAACTACAAAAACTTTCTTTTGCATTAAAACATATCTATCCTTTATAAATCCTTTTAATAAATCCTTATAATAATGTATTAATTGAATTATTGGCTATAGTAGGTGCCAAGAAAGCACCCCGCTGAGGAATTCAGCAGAACAATCCTTATTGTGTCTCCTTAAAAGCCTCATTGTGAATTTCAACAGGCCATACTTAAGACTGAGTACCTTACCGTTTCATATAACACCAAACTGCAGCTAATCTAGAGGCAAAAACCTCACCTTGCAGCTGTGCTGAAAGACAGAAGGGAGGAGAGAATGCTATCCTGAGGCTTGCTGTGGGTTTCCTCAAAATGCTAAAGTGTTCTGAGTAAATAAGTATCTATATCATTATGTTTGTTCCAATCAGTATTTTTGTAAAATTCCAACCCATCTGAGGCTCCCCCTGTTTGGAATAAGGGCTGAACTCCAGTGGCAGAGCACATATACTCATATTGCGTGGAAAGGGCCCAATCTTCACTCCTGACATCTCCCTGCAAGAGGCCTGCTGCAAAGGTGCCGGATGGGCCAAAGTTCTCACTCAGAATGTGGCAGCTTCCCATGCTTCTGTACAAAGACCATTTCTCATGATCTGCATTGCAGCTGATGCACCAGATATCCTCTTGACCTGTGCCATCTCTTCTGGGAATGAAACCCTGGTCCTCCAATGAGTTGGGTAGTGCATCTTCACCTCTTTCGACGAGGCTTTTCATATGGTGTTTGGCATCTTCATATTTTGCAACAACACCACTAGCACAGCTGCAGAGTATCTTTGCAGGATGGTATTCCTTGGGATGGCTGGGGAGTGTTGCACAGAATGTGACTGGCTTGCAGGTGTGGAAACATCACTTTGTTCCTTGAACATCTGCACTCATCACTGTTTCCTAGACCACCCTGGAATTGTTGAAAATTCTGAGCAGCAGCCCCCATAAATAACTTCACCTTCTGTCTTACGAATCACTGCCATTTCACACAGCAGATCAGCATGCTTCTCATTAGACGTACCGATGAATGCACTTTTGGCAAGGTTTTGCCATTTGTGAAATTATTACAGTTAAGAAATGTGGGAAATGATAGAAATAAACTTCTTTTTGCAAAAAACACAATGATGATTTGTCCTGCAGTGCTACTTTGAAATGTCCATATCTCATATTTCAACATGGGCAATAACATTTCTTGATTTATGGGGATATCAAAAACTAGACTTCAGTTGAAATAGAAGTATCCTCCTCCTTCTCCTGCAAATGCATTAGCAACCCTCCCTGGCCTCCCTCCCTCCCTCTCTCTCTCTCTCACTCACTCCTCATCTGTAAGTATTAATCAGTAACAATACAGCGAGGGGATATGTGGAGGTAGTAAATGGGAAGAACAAGAAGGGGCAGAAGATATCCAGAGCCTTCAGACCACTTCCTGATTCTGATAAAATTCTACCTGTCTCTCCCTTTTAACTTCATTTTATAGAAGCTTCAAGTATGAATGATTCCTCCATAGTGGAGAGCCAGTGTGGGGTAGTGGTTAAGAGCATGGGACTGGGACTCGGACGATCTGGGTTCTAGTCCCCGCTCAGCCATGGAACCAACTGGGTGACTTTGGGCCAGTCACAGACTCTCAGCCCAACCTACCTCACAGGGTGGTTGTTGTGGGGATAAGATGGAGGAGGAGAATGATGTAAGCTGCCTTGAGCCCTTTGTAGGAAAAAGGCAGGATAGAAATTGAAAAATAAATAAATAAAATACTGGTGGGTTTTTTCTTCTTGGCCTGAGTTCTTCATAACTTGGAACATAGTAGAGTGTGACTAACTTATTTGGCATTCTCTGGAGAATTCCTTTTTTTTTTTTACTAAATGATGAAACTTGTGTTCCTTTTAAGAAGGTATTTGAAATTCCTGAGCTGCTATTGGCTTGCACAATATTTAACTTAAGCATTTTATGACATTTCACTATGACACATGTTGGTGCTGTAAGTCTCCTGTGACAGTGAACAGATGTTTTCAACGTCCATTTGCAATTTGCTCTGAAATTAAAATGGCATGAACCAACAGCTTGAATGATTCTGAAATCTTAAGAAACTGGAAAATGCTGCCTCAAGGGAAAACTATAATTCAACCATATTAAAGTATACCACCATTTCTTTCTTTTAATCAAGCAATTTATTTTACCTAAATCAATGCCTTTTTGAAGTACTGGCCTGCAGGCCAGGGTAGATGTGCAAGCTGCTTACTGGGATATTCTTGGAGCAGTTTAGTCAAAGATTATACAATTTTGCAAATCGTTGGCCAAGTGCAAAGCTTTCTTATTCATGATTAAGAAGTGAGGCCAGATATGTAAAAATTACAGCTCACCTTGTTGCTGGGTTTGATTCTTTCCTTAACTCTTTAACAGGACTAGCAAAAGTGGGAGAAGGAATGGCTCAAAATGCTAACTTTGGGGAGCAGTTAACTTTTCAAGGATGCACATTCCTTCTTAGAAATATGCTAGGAAGAGTAAGTGAGAGAAAAAGTTAACCTGGAGCTCTAACTGAAAGGCACAGATCAATTTTACCTGGGAAAGAGTGAAAGTGGGCATCTGTATATGGGGTTAAAACCCTTAATTATAGTTCCACTTAAATTCAGTGCAGAAATCACAAAACGCTTTCAGGAATTACAGTCTCCCTAACCTTCTTGTCACAGGTTCACTGGTAATGACTGTAGTCAGAGAAACCATAAACAGAAAACTGGACAGATTCCAGAAAGACATTTATGTTCCATCTTTTTTTAAAGACCCTACTCACCTACGCTAGCCTTAAGATAAAACTGGGAAGGATTCTTCTTCTGTTGAAACTATGCAAATATTTGCATGTTCCCCCTGGGGATGCTTGGACTCATACTCCCAGCCCCCTCTGTGATGGGGAAAGATGCTCCACTAAAGACCCACCCTCAATCATCATTGCTGCCACCCTTATCTTGCTCTAGATAAGCCTGGAAGGGCAAGGGGAACACTGTGCAATTGAAAATGCTTTGCATGGACTTGCTGGGCGATGGTACAAAAGATCAATCCACTGTTGATTATGCATAGGGATGCTCATATATCCCTAGTTACAGATAGTAGAGCAGTTGTACCATGGAGGTCACTCGCATCTCTATAAAAGATAAAACTGGAGCAAAAAGAAATCTTTTTCCATGAAGAATATAGCTCTATCCAGCAGCCAGACCACCACTGCCTAGAAAGTCTTCCACGCCACATTTACTGCCTTTTTTTCGCTCTTAAAAACTACACATGATTCAAATGCACATGCTCTCACAAGCTTCCTCCTTGATACATGTGCTACAGGTGGCAATGCCTGACAGGTAAAAGGGCAATGCAATGGGTTCCCCATTTCACTTGTGCCAAATGTTATGCATGATTGAGAACTCTGTATAGGCAGATCCAGTAACCTGTTAATTGTTCCCAGCCAGGCACAGTGTGAGTAGCAGTCTTTATTCCACAGAGCACCTTTCCAGTCTGTCATTCATCTGCCATCCATTATTTGTACATTGCTTTGCTGGTCCAATAATTTCAATTTTTTTTTATCAAGTTCTGGGTGTTCAGCACGCTTGAAAATGCCACTTTCCATCTTCAGACCTAAAAAGAAGGGACTTTGAATCTGATTTAGTTCCAAGAATGAACAAAGTGAATGAACTTTTTTAGGTGGATGGGAACCAGGGAGGGGAAGTTGTGGCTGGACAGAATCTGGCCCAATAAGTCTAGTCTTTTGCAGATTAAACAAGGAAGCTCACTTTTCTGAGAAAGTCTTTGCATTGGCATTGGCCCTGATGCACTTTAAAACTAGGTTAAGTCTGCTTTTGGTCACCAAATTTCCATTCCGTCTTTGATATTAAATCTGAACATTCATTCAGCAAAGCTGAGGCCAGCATGCTTATGAGACAAGACGTGGTTTACGAGCGCTTGCTAAAGGCATGATTCATCATTTGAAAGGAACGGTGGACGATGATGATGTACACCTACCTATTCTATCTGACCTTTGTGCAATTTACATGCAAAGGTAACAAAACACAAGACCTCCACTTATATTTTATATCAACATTCTTTCTTGGTACTCTAAATAAAATGCCACATTCCTGGAGAAGCTGAACTTTGACAAAGGCAGGGTCGCATAACAAACAGCAGTTGATCAAGATGGAAGACAAAGAGATGGTTTCATGAATCAGCTTACTCACAAAGGCTCTTATTCTCTGATGCAGCTCTTATTCTTAAAGTCCTTTGTAACTTGGGACACCCATACTATATAAGTTCTGCTGCTATGATGGACTTGATTAATCTGACAGAGGTCTGAAGGCCTAGATTTTGGCTACTGTTGCAAGAACCAGGGGAATTTTTTTTCCAGAGGTTAAAAATCTAACATTTAAGCATTAACAAACCTTGAAGCTTTGCAACAAGATTTTACTTGCTGAAAATTAGTGCTGACCAGTATGTTAAATAAAGGCAATTCCTAATTACTTGTAATGAGGCAAGGAAGAGAGATCCAAAATCGATACAAGTCAGATCCTCACCATTATCACCCTTTTCCTGATATCAAAGGGGAATATAACTTGAAGTTACAATATATTCAATTTACCTTAAAAGAAAACTGAGAATAAAAAAGTATGACAAGATTTTTTCCAAGACGATGCAGAGGTTGCTATTTGAGATGAAATTTGACATGAGAGTGCCAGAAGCTGCTGTTGATGATTTGGGCTTTTCTGTGGATAGGTAGATATCCTCCCATTGGTTTTTCCTTGTAGTTAGTTCTTCAGTTACTTTTCATGGCAGTCTTTGTCCAGGAGGAGATTATTCATCACAGCCTTAATGGGAAGGTTCTTTCTGCATGAGCTCATGCAGTTTTCCAAGAATGAACATGGTCAGCAGCTCTTCGAAGAAAGAAGGTTAGTAATGTTAAGAGGGTATGACTGACCACACATAAGAGTTCGTTCTTTGCTAGGTGGAAGCTGTTTTTGAATGCATTCTAAAATATGCATTATTAAGGCTCCTGCTACTCTCTTCTACACTGTAGTTAATAAAATGAAACCAAACAGAGATTCCCATGATGGCATAGATTCACTCACAAACACATATCTGAGAACACTGATTTCCATGAAGAAAATGCAGTTTTGATCCAGTCTTTTTGATGTACCTACTCATAATAATATATTCCAGCATTATCAATAGCTTCCTTCTTTTTGTTCACCCAAAAGTAACACAGGTAGTTATTTTCAAATTATTATAGTAGGCCTGCATCCTTTGCACAGTTGTCATGAGGTGAACAGATTGACCAAACATGGGAGTCATGGGTAAAATGGTGGTCACCAAGTGTCCTATGAGCTGAACAGAGGACTAAGGGGCTTCAGGGCTGTGAGAAGATATCAGGCCTGAAGGACAGGGTGCGCATCATCACTTTCTTATCTGAATTTTTAGGTTATGTTGGAATAACACAATGACCTCAAAGATTTTGCAGATATGATTATGTGAAAGCTATGTGAGATATTTTAAAAGGGCTTCTGGGTGTTACACAATAAAAATGCACATTGCTTCATTTTGAGACCTGTACTAGGAGCACTTAAGTATTGAGTGATACTTCACAAGTATGCAATGTACAATTAGGCTGGAATAATACAACATTTTGCCACCTAAGTACTGCATGAACAATCAATTGCCCTTGATGCCTTTTACCTATGCTGTTAATTCCATTACCTATGCTGTCTCATTATTTTCAAATAAACTCCACCACTCTCTTCTTTTAAAATGACACAAATGATTTTGTACAAACACTTCTTGAGCTGAATCTTATTAAAATATTGAGTGGTAATATATTCAAAAGTGCTTGGAGCTACTTCATTTCATGTAGATAATTAAAGGTAATATAGCTTGTGCTGTACCTATAGCAGAAAGAGTCAGCCAGGAAACATTAAAATTAATTAGCACTGATGGTGGAGAGAATGTATATAATACTTGCAACCCAAAATAAGCTGAAAACCAGGAAGCAAGCTGTAATATAAATTCTAGGACTTTCAGCTGATTAATCAATTAATCACATGAGTTATAGCTCATTCACTAATTAAATCTGCATAAAACTGCATAAGGTAGAATGGTTTCAAAGAAAAGTCTGCATTTGTTTTTAGATGATATATTCATGGGACAGACATAACCTTAGTTGGGGATGGTGTGTACAGAAGTCTGGATGTGGGAGCAAGGATCAAAGAACAAGTCGGGATGGTGGGTAATCAAGATCAGCAGACCAACCCAAAGGCAGACTCAGAGAACTAACTAAGATTTGAAGCTGAAGAACCAGAAACATGTGGATACCAGAGCGCAGACAGAGCTCAGCTAGTGCACCAGCAAACCAGCACGAAGAACTAAAGCCCTCCTATACTTGTTCCCGCCCAAGAGCAGCCCGTGGCCCATTTAGTTGGACAGTCAGCCCAGAGCCAGAAGGTTCATTCTTCCCAGCAAGTGTAGTTCTGTGCCTTTCCATATCTGGCAGTATTCAACAGTTGCTGGCAATCTCCTAAGAGGTGTTTCCTATACTCCCTTAAACAGTATGCAATGCCTCTTCTAGCAGGATGTTTGTCTTCCTCAGTTTTAGAAGTACTTAAAAAACAACAACAACAAATATTTTTAAACTGCTAAGCAATTCATCACATGAATCTTTCTGATCAATTAAAATAGTCTCCATCAATTAATCTAGCCATTCAATTGAATAAAATGTTATATCCCTCATATATCTATTGATATCTGTGCGTAAGATTTTAACGCAGCGAACACTGGGGGGGGGGGCTTCTGCTTTGTCATACCTCCACAGCATACATGAGCAGGAGGTTGTGCCTTCATAAGACATGACTAGTGTTCTTTATGATATACTCAACAAGCAGTTCACTTGTTGACATATTACTTGGGAAAGAGCCATTGTTGCCATGGTCACGAAGAACTCTCAGACTGAAGAACCAGCCGAATGTACATAAAACTCATGGTATCCACTTCCTATATTTTTGTCTGCCAGCAGGAAAAAATAGTTTAACGTGAGTTTAAATTATAAGGGGGTGGTATTCGAGTGTCTATTAAGTAGTCAAATTCAGCATGGATCTCACATCCTAGTTTTAAAAAACTATTAACCAGTGGCTCCAATCCCAGAGATAATCACCCTACAAAGTCAAGGGTGGCTAGGAATGTAATCATCCAGACCCGTTTTAGCAACCATGTGGTCATTTAGGCCTTTTAAAAAAGGTTTACTTCATATATTAAGGCTAATTTTGAAACATGGGCTGAGTTATTTCATATGCTAATAGAATGGAAGTCCCTGTGGAGATCAAAGTGCAAGAACAGCATGGTTTTTAAAAGCCATCTCCAAGGAAAATGCATCCTTTCCCAAACCCAAGAGATCATAGAAGCCACAAGCTCTGCTAGTTCTTAATAATGAAGAAACCGGCTCAAAGTCAGTGCTAATCAATATCGTTAGCAATGGCAATTCCTAACATTGTATAGGAAGGCAAGGAGGAGAGATCCCCTCAAAAAATGAGTTAAATACATAGGGAATTAATAGCCCCTCACCATTAGCCCCTTCCTAATATCAAAGGGCTACAACTGGAAAATTACAGTATATCCACTTTTCATTCTCTTTTAGAATTGAAAACTGCAGGAAAAACATGGTTCTTAAAAGCTTTCTCTAAGAAAAACATATCCTTTCTCTGGATGCAAAAACCAACAGTGATCAGAGAATTCACAATCTCTATTGCTTTCTAAAAATAAAGAAGCTATGTTACTGACTCTTACCAGTAATAGGAAGTTAATGATGTTCTCATTTTGCAGAAGGAAAGAAGCAGCACACAAACATCTGGATAGATCTTCCCTGAGGAAGAACTTCCATGTCTACTCCAAAATTAACAGAAATGGAGGTATCCACATTTACAGCAGAGGAGTATGAGATCTTTTCATGCAAATCTAGCTCTGCCACAAAAGTGACAGCAATCAAATACTGATAATCAGCATTCCCAGCTTAGAGGAATACCCAATTAACAACATGCTGACTAATCAGAAATCAAAGGGGAAGTGGCACAGTAGGAATACTGTCAAGGAGCCAGATGTTTGCAAAAAGATAAGCTAGGAATATACCTTAATGCCATGACAAATAAAATAGGAGTAAAATATCTTCTGTTGTCAATGGCACTGCTGGACAGGAATTACAAGCACCTCTTGTTTGTAAAAGGAACCAAACAAACCAACAAAACAGAGTCTCTGCACCAATGTGTGTCTACAGCAGTTAGGGGAAAAAAAAGTAGTCTATTTACTATAACCATTCCTGTTCCCATATCCCACATTAACCTTCATATCATATAGTCATTTTAAAGAGAGTAAACCTATGAGCTTGGTGCTCCATGAGACAATCTTGTCTATAGGTGTTGGGGTCATACATATGCAGTTCTTTCACAGGTACAGTGTTACCAAACATTAATTGTTGTCTAGCATTTAGGCAGTTTGCAAAAGGTAAACCAAGGCTTAAATCTGACATTAAGTCTTACTGGATTGGGCCTAAAGATGCTGGCTCTTGCTCCCTCAGGTCCAAAGCTGTTCTTAAGAGTCATCACTCACTGCTCCAGAGCATTTGCCTGGCTCCATCCCACATTGTTCCACAGAGTGTCCCTGAACACTCAAAATTAGTGAAGAGCAGGAAAATCACTGTGAATGTACCTGTGAAAGAACTGTGAATGTACCTGTGAAAGAAATGTAGCTCGAGAGAACGAAGCAGAGGGCGGGCGGGGGGGGGGGGGGGAAATTCACTCACAACTTCTCTGCTTCCCTTCTCTGGCGCTACAGTTACATTTAGCAAAATGTTTGCTGATGTAAATGCATGCAATTATGTGGTGGTGGTGATGAAATGATGATAGTGATGATGATGATATCATCATCATCATCTTAGGGAAATCAAGAAGACAGCCTAGAAGTGCATAATTCCTAGATGCTAAGAACAACAGTTTGACTATTCTGTGGGATTGTAACGTTAAATTCAATTCATGAACAGCTGCATTAGGCCCAGATAAATTACAATTAGGCAGGCCAGGGCAGGCCAGGCTGAAGGCAAAGGACTAGATGCCTCTCTCCCTTCTATATGCAAAAGCTGACTTGATCGTGAGTAGCTGAGTGTTACCTGAGCACTGGTAACACTACCTGAAGGCAGGGGACTAGCTTGGGAGCACAGGGCAGCCCACACTGCACACAACACCCTGCCTGATTCTACTGACATCTGAGGCTGCTAACTTAACCCACCTAATGGTAGGGCTGGCCCTACTTTGTGGGTTCTGTGCCAGTTGCCGACCCTGTTTCAGAAGGAGGGACAGGTGAAGGAAACCAGGCCTGTTCCAGTTGAACTATCCCCTCTTCCTCCATGTGGCCATCAAACACCAACTGTCCTGTGGGAAGGAATCCAGGAAAGAGCCAAGGAGGGAGGCAGGAAGGCATAACACCAGAGGCCTGTTCCTGTTGCAGCTGGACTAAACTTTCCTTTCAAGGGGTCGTCTACATTGGCTCTGTAGGAAGAGTCTTGCTAACTTGCTATATTTTGATTTATTAATGCATTCTTAAGGATGAGTATGAGATCTATAACAAACAAGCAAACAGTTCACATACTGGAACATACACTGCTGCATGCATTTACTCCCATCTACATGATCCTGAAAAATTGGCCACAGTGGACCGTCCAAGTCTATCAGCACAATTCCTTTCCAATCACTGGGAGTATAGCAATGATGTTCCCATATTCTACTATCTTATGAACTATGGGGAATTTTAAGGTTGTGGAGCTTGTTTAGGTTGCTCTACTTAACAGCCTATGTAAGCTGCACAACAGCTTTCAGCTTCTAGAATGATGCAAGCCATGTTCAGGGATCAGTGAACTGCACTGCCTCCTTGAACCCTAAAGACCAATGTCTTCTTCAGCACTGAGTGCACAACTGAAATTATTTGCTGGTGCAAAGAAGATGCAGTTTTGCTTCAAAACAAAGCACATGGCCAGGCTCCCTCGAAGCTACTGGATTACGATTCTGCTTCTCAGTAAGATGCATGCTCCATTTGCACTTTGTTTTTAAGCAAAGCTCATGCTTTTGTGCTACTGCAGCAAATTCAGCAGTGGCACTGAGGGTTGCCAAAATGGCTAGAGAGGTGGGCACATACTGCCCATTGTCGATCTGCAGGGTCTAAACCTACTTATAGCATCCTGATTAATTTACAGAGGTTTCCATGTGCTAGATTATGCAGAGAGGACAAAAGAGAAAGATTCAGACAGCAAGGTACCCCTCCCACCCCAGCTTCACCTCATACCATAGTAATATGTGATTTCAAGTCGGTACATCAACATTGGCTTAACCTATGCAAGACAGCCATGACTGAAGGAGATTGTATTGTTAACCCTCCTGGTCTGTATTTCTGGAATCCAAAAGCACTGAGCCACAATGAGATGTGTTGCCTCTCACCCTGTCAGTGACAACAATAGGCCCATGGGAGGAAAAGATAATTACTTGGCTGTCATTTGAGCAAGATCACTGTATAGATTGGCAGATGACAGCGTGCAGATGTTGTCCCAAACTTGCGACGTTAATTAGTTTATCTACAAGACAATATCAGTGTCAGCGTCCGATTTGTTATAGAGCAGCATGCATTTATAAGGTTCAACAGAACATTAAAAAATACTCTGGAAAGGTTACTGTTTTTAAATTAAAGGCATGAATAAAAAGAAAGAACTTTATATCAAGTATCTCTGTGTCTTCAGTAATATAACTTTTAAATGGCTTTAGGCATAAGCCAAAAATATCAACCATTTGTTACCAAAGCAGCTTCAGACAAGTAATTCCTAGGTCTGAGTCACCTGTAGCTACTCAGTTTGAAAGGACAATTCTTCCTGCATATTCATGCAGTACATTTTACCTCAAATATATTATAAGTCTCATGCTAATATGGCTGGCACTGATAGCATCTTATCTGTTGACTCCTTTGGTTTTTAATATACCGTAGTGATCATTAATCAACCTTGCAAGGACATGGCAAGGCAAAACACTTTCCCTTCTTTTCTGAGATTCATAAGCACAAACATGAGAGGAAAAACCCATCTATGCACATGTAATTTATGCAGTTCTGCTCAGTGGCATTTGCACAGCTCCCGCACTACAGTGCAGAAGGTGGAAAGGATTCTTAGAAGCTCTGGAGTGGCAGGCTGCAATTCTGGCTAATGGCTATTTGGAAATATTGGAAATGGCTAATGGCTATTTGAGGTCACTGTGCCGCAGGGCGTTATGTTTCAAGTGCTTTCATGGGGAGCTACTCAGGGGGTGCCTCCAGATGTACACTGAAAAGGCCTAAGAGTGCTGTGAGCAGATTATTTTCAACTCTCTTTTTAATGCACACATGGCTGTTAGCCTATTAATTGAAAGAGAATATAGGCACTTCCCCACTGGTTTGTTTTCTTTGTAGCTCCTCTTCTGGTTAGGGGACACAGTCATGCTGGCAGAGGACAGGCAGAGATGGGAGGATCCTGGGCTGCAGACACTGGGCTGTGGCACAGCCATTTACACAGCAACAGGAAATCACAGTGGCAGCAAAGCAAGAGACCAAGACGGGTGAGAAGGACAAAAATCCAAGAGAAAAAGAAAGAACATGGCTGCAGGCCCCTGTCCTCTCCTGCCCCTCCATACCACTTTTGCTGTGGGGAAAGAAAACATGCCTCACAGCCCAGCACCTGAGATGGCAACCATTCAACATCCTCTTCTCTCAACTGGCTGCTGGGAGTTTCATTTCCCAAGAGGCAGTGGAAAAATATGTATCACTCATGGAGAACGTACAGCAATGGTTAACTTGCTGATATTCTAAAACCCCACAGATCTGACTGAGAGGCCTTAAGAGTACATTCACAACACTGCAAGCTTATCACATACACACAGAGATTCTTCCTTGGTAATGGGATCTGTTACTGTGGATAAGTCAAGCACATACAGAATTTGTCTCAGTTCACACTTAAAGAGAAAAGAATGCCCATCCACATACTTCTGGCAAAACAAACACTTGCACTACCATCTATATGGAATAAAGTACATATTTTCCCCTACAGAGAGTCTGTGAGAAGTTCCATAAATGAAACATCTACATTTTTAGTTAAAATACATTAAGAAAAAATATTGATTTAAATATTAATCGATTCATACACAGAAAGGAAGAAACAACTAGCATAGCTTTGAATGCATTTCAGTAGACGTCAGATCAGCATGGCTACTAGTATAAGGAAACACTTTGGGAATGATGTTTAATTATATCTATTATCCATGTCTTCCAACTATAAACGTTTATGAAAGCCTTTTTAAAGGATCAACTTATAGAAAATCTTTAGCATTATTTAACCATAGTCTATTGCAGTTTACAATTATTGTATGGCAAAAGATTGTTATATAAATCATAAAGAGTGACAGCCTGATATGTCTGTATCAGCTTAGAATTGGTGCCTGTGTGCCAACCCATTATTGTTCTGGTTGGGTTTTTTGTTATTGTTGTTTTGATTGGCTTACTGCTTTATTGTTTTATTGTGTTACAGTTCTTCTGTTCCTTTGTTTATATGTTGTTTTAAACCAGGGGTCTCAAACTCGCGGCCCACGGGCCAATTGCCAGGACGGGAGGGCACAGGCGAGGGGCCCTGCGGCCTTCAAAGCGCCAGCGGCACCTGGGCCGGCCTCCGGGAGCGACGCGGGATGAGCGGCCCACCACCACCCCCTGATGCGGCCCAGCCTCACCCAGACTCTACTTCCAGCGGCCCCCAGGTAAGTTGAGTTTGAGACCCCTGTTTTAAACGTTGTAAAACATTTTACAACAGTCTTTTGGCTTTTGGGCAGTATAAAACTGAAACAAACAAACAAACAAACACAGCAATAGCTTATTTTGCTTTGTTTTAGGTTCACAGTTGCAAAGTCATTAAATAAAGAGCCAGTGTGGTGTAGTGGTTAAGAGCATGGGACTGGGACTCAGATGATCTGGGTTCTAGTCCCCACTCAGCCATGGAGCCAACTGGGTGACTTTGGGCCAGTCACAGACTCTCAGCCCAACCTACCTCACAGGGTGGCTGTTGTGGGGATAAGATGGAGGAGGAGAATGATGTAAGCTGCCTTGAGCCCTTTGTAGGAAAAAGGCAGGATATAAATCGAAAAATAAATAAAGAAATGCAGATACAAAATACTATTGCAGACTAATCCTCCGGACAGCAGGGCCTTGTGGCTCCAATGTTAGCCGGGCAGAGTACTGACTCCAGGCAAACTTGTGCTGGACACGGGGCAGGCTGCTGCTGCAGCAGTAAGCATGGACTTGAAGGATGCACTGTCACCTCAAGCTGGAGGACTTTTGGGCCATGCCAGGATCAGGGAGCTTGAAGTAGCAGCTGATGGGGCCCTGTGTGGCTTTGGTGTACCAGACTTGATGGCATGTCCTGACAGCCTGGAATCAGGGAGGGTGACTCACGGGTGGGATAGTGCAGCCCTTACGGACTGGGACCAGACTCTTTGGGTGTCTCAAGGGAATCTGACCACCAGCACTATTACCAAGCATCAAATCACGCCAAGCAAGCAGGACAGCTGCCAGGTTGTCACGGAATGGCATGGTGGCAGGTCAGTTCTGGGGTGCTTGATGCGAGCCAGGAGTTTCTTAAACTTCTTCAGCAGGCCTTGCTGCTTCTCCCTGCACTGGACAAGGATGTGAGAATAGTCACATAGCAACATAGTACTGCACTTTCGTTTTTCCAACAGTTGTCTTTTTTCAACACAATACAAGGTTTTGCCCTTGGAAATTCCCTTGGTCAAACATGGTAGGAGATGAGAGAATGTAGACTGCATTTTTAATTAAATAATAATAATAACAACTGCAATGCTTGTCTGCCACAAAGTGAAGGGTTGCACTAATGCACCACCTTCATTTGGGTTCAAAAATGTGTTTTAGAGCTCAGATACCACCATTCATTTGTACTTTTATAAGCTGCCTTTTTTTGGTGAGTCTCGTAATAGGCATTTATTTGTGGGAGAACTCACAGTCCTTGCTTACAATCCTGAATATGCCCACCAACCCTGTGATGCTATGTCTTTTTGTGATGCTGTGTCTTATTCATTTATGTTATTGCTGCCCTGAGACACTGTAAAGGGCGGGATGCAAAACATTTAAAATGAATGAATGAATGAACAAACAAACAAACAAACAAACTCCACAAGGATGAACACCAGGGATGCAAAAATCTAGTTGAAATCTGGCTTTCTTACACTTGCTGGACTTCATCCCATGCTTTGCCCTGGCCCGAAAGTCAACTGAGCTGCCAGCAAGCCCTTGGGGATGCCAGAGAGAGTGTATGAAGTTCCTTGTGCAAAGTGTACAAAGCCCACGAGTCATGTGTGTAGAAGCATAACTCTGCCTGCTCAGAGTGGCAGGCAGTGAGTGCACAAGACAGCCTTGCACGCTTGTGTGGACTCACTTTTGCTAGACATCCACAAGGATGCTTTGGATGAGGCAGAGTTAGGGCAGGCCTTGGGTCCAGAGAGCAGAGCTGAGAAATCCCAGGGATTCCCACCCCCAAACTGGATTCCTCCCACATCACAAATGGGGACAGCTATCTTAAGACCTTGCTGGACTCGGCTGTTAAATAACCATACAGATGAGCCAAATTTCCATCAGCAGCTTTATGGTATAGTCAGAAAGTTGCACTCTAGCTTAGGTGAACATTCAGTTAAATTTTAAAGGTTACAGTAAGTTACAATATAAATTTGCAGGGAAAATCTCTAACAAGTCAATGGGAATACGAAAGAGCAGACAGAGTTCAGTGGACCCTTTCAATTTTAGCCATACAGCCTAACCCTAAATATATTATAAGGAAAGGGAAGTGCCTCCCATAGATGGCGGCGGGAGGGGGGGGCGGGGAGAGTAGAGATTCATTTAAATTAACTGAAGGCAGCTTTATACCAGTTTCTCATATAGGCAGTGGAAACTTGGGTTCCCTCCCCAAGGTTCACCCCATGGGAGGCTATCAGGCAGAGAAACTCTCCCATGTTCTATTCAGTCCCTGGCAGGTAGTAGCAGCAGCAGGAGGTTCCATTTAGCCTGCTACCTGCCTTCCCTTTTTGTAAGTGCCCTGCATCCTCTCTCAGTGGTGGAAGGCAAGGGCAGAGGAATCTTAAGTTAGAGGAATGCTGTGAAGGCTTCTGAAGTCAGGAACCTTCCTGAGCAGCAGGGTAGACTGCTCCTTCATCTGGTGCCTCAGCTTCTGTTCACACGGCCTTTCCTGATCCAAGAAAACCCTATGTACCAAAGCCAGGAAAGCAGGACATCAGCAAGCATGGCCCACCTGCAGACACCACCCAGCCCAAAAATATTTAACATCCCTGCCTTCTGAGAAACTTTCTGTGGCTCCTTCCATCTTTTCATGCTTATTGACTCTTCAAGCTGGTCTGGAGTCTAGCCCTCTTGCCCTTTGCATTCCTACTGTAAAACCAGATTCACAGCCTCACAGTTTAAACCTGTCAAATTAAACAACCAGTTAACAACCAGAAGAGCACACAGGTTACTTTCCATTAATACTATGGTGCTTGAGTTTCTAGCCAGGCATCTATTTAAAACGATGACCTTTCAATGAGCTATTTTGAGTTGATATTATTCTCCCCTTCTTTGCTTTTCATTCCCCTTATTATTTCACCAACTGAAAATGAATTTGAAAGAGCCAAGAGATTTTGCAAATACTACTATTTATTTGCTTTTCCTACTACAAGATTAGAACAACTGTGCAGAAACCTTCATGTGCAAAGATGTGGAGATTTTGAGGGGAAAATGTCTCAAATGTATCCTCTCTTTTTTACATCATTACAACTACACCGAATTCTGTGGACCTAATTCCCACACCCTAAAACTCACCCCAAGTAGAATCAGAATGTAGACTGACATTTCTTTTTTTCCACCTGTCTTGCATGTAATTGACCTAATCTCCCAATTCTGACAATGTCTCATGGAAGTTTTATATACTGCTGAGATTGGTATATCCAAATTGAACCACAGAGACTTAATTTTCCTAAGTTCATCTCACTTCCCACTCTTCTAGTCCACAGGCTATGCTATTATGTTGTAATACAGGCTTTTTATTTATTGGGTAGGCTGCTTTTCTTTCTCCATGAAAAGAAGGGAGGCACTTACAATGGAAAGCAGCAGCTTAACTAGGAATGGGTATCATATGCTTCTACCCAACTGCACCTCTACAGAAGTTCCGGTAACTTGTCTCTTGAAAGAAAACAAAGGAAAACCGGAATGAATATATTGAGGGCTAGAATCTTCCATTTGCTTAAAAAAATATATTATGAATTGTGTGCCATGTACAAATAGCCAACATATGTTAGTTGTTAGGAAACTAGAGAAAAATTCTGCCATGCACCTAGCAATGGATATTGGGGGTGGGACGAGGCAGGAAGAGAGGGATACCACAGAAAAATCAGAAACACTACAAAAAAAGAAAATTTGAATCAGAAATCCTAAGGAATGGCTCAAAGCAGGATATGATCCTTAATAAATGTTTAGGAAACAACAGGTAGGCCCGAAACTGGGCAGCTGTTTTACTAGGGAGCAGCACAAAAGCATGGCAAGATTGCCAAAAGAAGGAAAAGCAGACGAAGTCATATGACACATTGCACACTGCATATTTTCTCTAATTCTAATCTTGATCAAACATAATTAGTCTTAGGGTGGGGGTAAATGTTTCAGAAAACAAAAGGATAAACTTTCCATCCTTTCCATTCTTCCAAACAAAATCCTGACTTTGATTCACACCCGTCTCCCATGCACTGTTCTTCTTCAGTGGGTATCAGGAAATGCCTGACCCAAGAGCAAAAGGATAAGCAGCACCAATGAACAAATTAGAAGCGGCCTTTAAGAAGCCTAGCAAAGATAATGCTTCAAGTACAAGTGTCAAAGAAACTGGGCAGATTGAAATATTAGACTATGTGGCAAGAAATATACATGCCTGAGCTGCCTGTCCTTCCATTTTTCACAGGCTATGTAGTTTTTGAAAGGATAACCCTGGTATCTTTCCTAAAAGGAGTTGTGTGACCCCTGGCTGCGTGTGGAATTCTCAAGAGGGATGAGAATGGATGGATTCTACCTCCATGGCAAAAACATGCCGTTCACTTGCTCTCCGTACACCGGCTTTTTGGGTACCTGCTCAAAAAACTCACACCCTTCTTTATACAGGAATACAGGGGTATGAACAAGTCCTATTACAGGTGGAAGGAGGATCCTGTTCCCAGTTAAGATTTCAGTGCCTAGGCTTCCAAGAAGCACCCATTTGGCTTGGGTAAAAAAACTTAAAACATCTGCCATTGCAGGATTACTAGTTCCCATGTTGTAGTGTAATCGAGCTTGTAATGAAGCTTGAGCAAATTTAACTGGAACAATCACATATTTCTTCCTTATTTGCCCCTTCCTCCTGTATGGCCTGCATTGAATTGTAGACTGCAAGCTTCTTGAAGTAGAGAACATGTCTAGAAGGTGACATGGTGCACGCTGGTGCTCCTGTGTGTGTAACTGGACGCATGAATAAGCAAGCAACATGAAAACCTCCCTAGTTCCTTGCAGCCATGTTTATACTTACTCAAATACCAGCTCTCAGGCAGAAGAAAATAAAAAGATGCACGTGTCCTGCTGGCTAATGTAGGACACTTGTGCTTTTATTATGAGCTGAGCAGCTTTGGGTCACCACCCATGTCTGCTCTGAAGCAAATCTGATCATACACAGAGGTTGCTGCATTCTCCATGAAGTTGCTTATCTCACAGTGACAAACAGATGCTAAGGAGAACACTCCAAATGCCTTTTCAGAATTTTTCCACTGGCATCTTACAAGCTTCCAGCGTCAGAAGTCAGGTTCTTCAAGTGGACCAGTACAAGTTATTATGGGAGGCTCTGGAGGAGGCCGTAACATGCTTGTTGATAGGTATAACAACACGCTTTAGGTGAGACTGGCAGAGAAAGCTGATCAGAAGAGGTCAGTTTATCAGGTTGCTAACACAGATGAAAAGAAAGATCCCTTGGAGAGATCAAAATGCTAAAGCAGAAAGGGGAATATATCCTGATCAAGATTAAATGCTTCCCACTGTTTTCAGGACCGTATCTTGCGAAGCATAATCTGGGAACAGCGGTGTGCCTACAAGGGCAACTCAGCAGAAGAACCATTCTTTTTATTCATTTTTGCCTGAATCCACTTGAAAGTGGCATTGCTTAAAGTCCCAAGAATATGGTTGAGCTGGTCGAGTGCATGGTTCTCAAATGCTCCACAGCACAAACACATGTAATCACACAAAACTTTCCTCGGAATTGCAAGGGGAACAAGCGCTAGCTCTCTGGCTAGAATGTTAGGATATTTCCAGGTTTTGTGTGGGGAAAATGCAGAGGGGCTACTGCAGATTTTTATTGTTTTCATATTTTCTTTGTTATATTTACCCCAGTACTTTTCTATAATTTCCTTCCTTCTCCCTTTTCCACCCACTCTTGCCAAGCTGTTAGTTCTTCACTTCTGCTGGAGCTTTGCCCTCCCCAAAAGAACAAAGGCATAGCAGGGAGAGAAGCTTGATCAAAAGAATGATCTGCTTGCATGGAGGGATAGCTTTCCAGGTGGTGCCTTGCCCTTGGCTATCACTACAAATTAGAGAGAGAAAAAACCAGCAGCGAGAATGAGTGTATGTCAAATAGCAAAGCTCCACACAATGAATGATGCCAGGAGATGAAGGCCAGAGAAAAAGCCAATGAGCAGCATAACTGCTCCCCGTGTACCATCCTGTATGCAACAAAGTGTATTCTCCTGGATTATGCGTTCTTCTGATCTACGATTTAGACTGTGCTGCTTCCTAGACTGTTTGTTGAACACCTTAATGATGTGCAAAGCTGACTTACAATTTTACATTTAAAAAAACTGTTGACTGTTTTTTCAATAGTAATAAAAAGGTCTTGCAATAATTGGGTATACACAACATGCCAGGCACATTCCTTGCAAATGTTAACCACTCTTAAATGGGAGAGATATGTAGGCATATGTATTATTTTTCCCACTGTGACTGCAGTGTGTTAACAAATTTTTGAACTGTAACTCCTGGAAATCCTGATCATTGACTATGTTGGCTGGCACTGATGGAAGCTGAAGTTCAAAAGATCAAATGGGCATCATACCAACGTAATCCCATCAGTTTATACTTGAACCTGGGAGTTTTTGCCCCAGTGTGCATTACTTTACACTTGCTTATATTGAATGGCATTTGTCGTTTTGATACCCATTTTTGATAGGGATCAGTTTGGAGCTCCTCTCAAACTCTCTTGTTTCAGCTACCCTGAATAGTTTGGTGTCATCAAAAAACCTGGCCACTTCAGTGCTGATTACTAATTCTAATTTTTCTGGAAGTATGGGGAACACTTCTAATATGACAGCTCAGCTCACACAAAAAAGAACCTGCCAGAAGAAAATATCAGCAATGAATACAAACGAGGAATGAAGCTGTGTAGCAAGAATTTCTTCTCTTGGAAGGCTTCCTCTATATCTCCCAAAATGACTCTTATAACTTGCCAATGACAGATAAAATAAATTGCAAGAAATTTCCAAAATCCCTTTCATGTCAGTGTTAATGTAAGTCACAACTCAAAACTTCATGATGTATTCCAGGAATTCTTAGGTGGGGTTTGGGCCCTGCTATGTGCTTTGAAAATGCTACAAGTGATACACCACAGTGTAGAAAATGTTGTGAATGAAATCTGAGCAATACTTTGGGTCACTCCCCTAGCACTGAACAGCTGGACTATCTATTCCACAGTGGCACTCACTCTTTACACCACATAAAAATCTCCTTTAATTCCCCCCACATAGCATAATGATTTTTCTTCCATGAGAATCCCTTTGGAGGAATATTGCATTGGAATTGTTCATCCAATTGTGGATTTTTCCAGATAGATTTGTTGGTAACAGTAGACTCACATTATTCCCTTACATGTTTCACAGGCAAAAAGAAGGTCATATTCAAAATAACCCAATTGTAATACTAAGAGTCACTGTCCACAGCCTATCCCTTGATGTACTATAGAAGGCTGTAATTAGACATTTGCATGCTACATTCATTTATACTCTACAACTACCTGGCCTCCACCAATGACTGAGTTCGACTAAAGATATATAGAACAAATTTATTTCTCCTAGAATAGATTATCAATTATCTTTGAAACTGCAGTTGTGAATAGCCAGGCTGTGTACTGCTTGGTGCTTTGCAGGGTAATCTGATGTGTCTACTCAAAGTAATCAGCACTGAGTCCCCTGCGACTTTCTCAAGGGATGCATGTAGTGGGTTGAACCATTAGTGTTCATCTGTTTATACTACCACACCACAGAAACCATGGTGGGATAAGCTGCATTTGCAAATGGAAATCTACATATGAGTTACTGTGGGACATGAGTTAATATCTAATGCTGTTATTTTACAAGCTTGTACAGAGCTAGCAGAACTGAATTTTCAGTTGCACTAGTGCTAGATCACAGTGTTTGTGGAACATATGGCAGCAATCCAAGAAGAGTCCACATGGGGTCACCTGATTCACCTGTATTAGTTTACTGGGAATTCACACTGACATTCAGTTGCAAACTACTGTAATATGATGCATGCACTACACCAGCACTCTTGCCAGGCACATCTAGGCCAAAGATGCACTTCATGGAAACCATGCAGGTTTGCTTCTCATGCTGTGTGAGCCCAGTCAGAAGGTAGTTTGCCTCTGAGTGATCTAGAAAAAAATCTCTGCTATGGCAGGCATCATGCCAAACACGTACAGTTGCAAGTAAACATTTGCAAATCATAAACCTGAAGTTCATCCTGGTTTTACCTACAGATCCTTCTATATTCCCCTGCTCCTGATCTAATCAGTACTAAAATAATCTTTCCATGCCCACGACAGAAGGCATTTGCCAGCACAATGGCAGCAAACTGCCCATGGGATGCAATGGCTTTATACACTTCTTTACAGCCTAGTCCAACTGGTGAGTTGCAATCTCACTTTTAACAGGGCAGTCCACAAACAGCTACTGTAGCTACTGTAGCTATGATCTGCTAACTAAATACTTGTGAATGAATAAATAAATAGCTTTGAGGGGTTTGGGTTAGGCTTTTGTATTGATTCAAGAAAGTGAGCCAAGCAAAATAGTATTATTATTGCCCAGGTAGTCACTGCAATATACAAGGACGGACAATGAGGGGTAAATAAGCAGGTGTTGAAACTTTACATCAGAGCTAAAAAATTAGAATTAACTAGGGCAAACTAGCCAACCATTGATACAATCTTCTTTTTGTCTACATGGAAAGACACCTGGAGACAACCAAGATGACTAAAGGCACCATCCCATCAATTGAGCCCTCACCAATCAGAGCCTCCAACCTCAGAAGATACTGAGCTTCCTCCATCCTGTACCTGCCCTGATTTTTACTAGATGGGATGGAGTATCTTGCACCCTGGCTCCTCTGGCCTGCTCCCCTTCCCACCCATGGGAATGCCTCCTTGTTCTGACCTCATGGAGGCAGCCAGTGCAATTCTTTCCATGCCGGCTGCAAGGGTGGGTAGGTGGGTGGGTGTGATTTTTGATTTCTGCTTTCCCCATCTGATGGGATGGAGAAATTTCTCCAACTTTGGAGAGGTTTTCTGAGTTGCCTTTGATCCCTTGGGTCATCAAAATATCATAGCTGCCTTCTAAAAGGCTAGGAAATGTTATTAGTGGAAGTTCTGCTGATTAACTTTCTACAGCATACACGAAACTATTTTACCAGAAAAGCAGTAAAATAAGATTTTTGCAGCAGATATGGTGATAAGAGTGTTTTAAAATTATTAGTTGGCTAATTGCAGGCAGTTGATTCTACCTGTTATGGAAAGAAGAGAAGACTTTAAACCAAAAGGCCACTGAACTGTTTTTCCTCTTTGATGGTACTGTCAGAACAAACTAGTTCTTTATGCTTACTGGGGCCAAAGAGAAAGAATTAACAAGGGAGCACTGCTTCTATGATCATATTTTATTTTGAAAGAATTGTTAATGAAAAAATAATTAAAATAAATCCCATTACTGTAAATAATTAGAGTATGAGCTGGATGAAACTTTAATCTCCTATCCATCTTTGCTACTATGCTGCCTCCCCACCCTACTTGCATAATTAAAATGTGGCAGGGAGTTTACACACAAGAGGGAGTAATTGTATTAAAAATAGCTCTTGCTCACCAACTTTTAAAAGCTCATTTTCACCTATGAAATAAAGCAAGATGATAATGGTAGCTGACATTTAAATAGTGCAAATCAGCACTCTCTTTAAGTGTATTTAAATATACATTTCAACCTGAATACAGAAATTACAGCATATTTAATTGGAGCGTGTCCCACTGAGTTCAGTGGGGATTAGTCCCATGTAACTGTGTATAGAATTGCAGCTTCTACTGTTTCCTTTTTTCTTTGCTCATCAGATACTTTTAATTTTCAAGTTTGCTTGCAAACAGTATTTAGGACTCAGGTGATTAATAAGCCCATTCATCTGTTTTAATGCCAGAGATGCAAATTAGTCTCAGCATTGGGAAAGTGATTCAGAAAGTACTTTTTTATGTGACCAACTATATTAGCTGATGGGATTAAAAAAATCTTCCTCACTGGCACAAATGACACATTAAAGGGTATCACGTGAAACATTTTAGATCAAATAACTGAGACCCATCATGTTAAATACTCTCAGAGAAAGGGACAAGTAACTTCCAGCCCATCTGAAAATTAACTGGCCTTTTCTAGTATGCAAGACCAACACTGAAAAAGTCTTTTCTATTGTTTAACTAGCAATCCCTTCCCTTCCCTTGCTTCCCTTCCCTTCCCTTCCCGGCAGGTTTAGACACACAAAAAGGCTTACACCTCCCAACCTAATCCAGCCAGTCATGCTACATGGAGAATGCTGGAAATTTTACGACTTTTCTTTTGTCTAAACATGCTTAGGACAGCATCCTTAGGAAGCGACAGACTTTGCAAGTCAACATTAACTTGCTAAAACCATTTTCCATAGCAAGTTTTTTTTTCCAATTGCTCCTTTTTCTCGATAAATGATGATGGGGTGGTGATACAGAAACTCTGTGGAGGGCTAAATGAAGTATTATTCATGAAGTGGCTTTGTCAGATACTCCTAATGAATGCCAATTTAGACAACAGGGCCAGTCCTGCCACTGTGTAGGCCAGTGCACCCACACTGGGCAGAGGAGTGGGAAGAGCAGCAAATTGAGCTGTTCTTCCTGACCAACCCTGCCAGGTGGACCTGTTGCTGCTTCAGGGGGGGCCCGCCAGCCATTTTCTTGCTTGGCATTTTCTGCAGCAGGAAAGCCTGGAAATTTCCAGGGCTCCCATCACCGTCTCTTCTTATTCTGGGCGGTGATATACTCACCTATCTTCTTAGCAGGTCTGCCGCTCTTTTAGTTGCTTAGACCGTCAGCTGCTCGTGCGCATTTTGGCACTTTGGCTTCTTTGGTTAGCTTTTTTGCTACAGAAAATGCCAGCAACCTTCTTGCTGTAGGGGAGTCAGCGTGGCCCATGGCTAGAACTTTAACCGGCAACAGATGAGGCCAGGGACTCCATGGCAATGGTCGTTCCTTTTCCATTGGCCTCAATGTGTCCACAGCCTGAAGGGCCTTCTGCTCTCTTCTTCCAGGCCTATTTACCAAATGCCTTCCTCTTGAGCAAGCGTCAAGGCTGTGGCCCTCGCCCAAACAGAAAAGGCAAGGGGAATGGCCATGCATTGGTAGGAGTTTACTCCCATGCTTCCCACCTTTACTGAAAGGGACCTTACTTGACTGAGCCAAGTAAAGCACCTGTGACTCCCCAAATGAAGAATCAAGGGAGAACAGAAACAATAAGAAAGTTAAAAAAAAAGGCTCAGGTGCAGGGAAAAGAGCATGCAGGAGATGAAGTGAAGCTTTCACAGGGCTGCGTACATGGTGGTAAAAAGAAAGACCAAAGGAAACAGGCAGGGACGCATCAGGGTATAAAATGCTGTGTCAGTGGGGCGAGGTTCCTATCAACTGCTACGGAAGCTTCCTGAAGCAAGGCTCCATGGGGGTGCAGGGCCCACGTGAGTGATGCCCAGAGTCCCCAGACCAAAGCACCATGTTTCTCTATTGCTGCATAGCCAGATGTCATGAACCAAGTCCCAACACCAAAGCTCTCTGGACACTTTCCAAAGATTTACATGTGCAAAATATCATATATAACATAATATAATAGGGTTTATATTAAAAAACAAATTCAAACAAAGAACAATAACAACCCCAGGACCACTAAAAACTTGTTGTATGCTGGCAATTCCTTGGGACTAAAGGAAAATCTTAACCTGACGCTGAAAGGATGATAGTGTTGCTGCCAAGTGGGAGAATGTTCCATGAATGAGGGGCCACCACCAAATACCCCACCCCTTGTTGCCATTTGGGATGTGTGAATCAGCAAACCTGAGCTCACTTATGTTCTCTCACCTCAGAACTTGCTCTGATTTGAGTCCATATAAGATTGCAAACTTTTCCCCTTTTTGCATGAGCATCTTTGCATATCCTTGTGCATATTTTTCTGTATGTATTGTGTGCATCAACTGTGTTCATCTTTGAAATGTATGCATTCTTTCCCATTGATTAAAGCCTATTTTACGTGCAAATTTAGAAATGCTATATATATATATAGCACACACACACACACGCACACACACATATATGGTCTGCAAATCATACTGTCAGCTCAGAAACATACAGATTTCTACTAGGGATGACTGAGGAATCAGTTTTGGGGATGGGAATCCATCTGATTTCCTAGGCTTGGATTCTGAACTCCTGGAGAGTGTGCCCTGTGTTTACCTGGTCCTTGTCAGAAATCAAGCTCCATACAACTGCCTTTGCATGCCACATGCCACTGCACATGATGCAGAGCACAGATGCCAGTTGCATGGCCTTAGTTCAACAAGCATTCACACAATTCTCTTTGATGTAACTCACTTTCCTAGTGAGGGCCAAGCAAGAGACAAAGTCCTTGTGAGAGGGATGGACTCTGCAGAGCTTTGCTGCAATCCCAATTTCAACTGCATATTGAGATTGAGTTTGGTCCAGAAAGTATAAACTGTAATGCCAAACTGAAACTAACTTCTCATACATCTCTATTTGCCATTTTTGAATTTTCCTCAGAGAAGGCACCTGAAGAAGGACCTTAGATAACCATCATAGTGTGCAGGTAGATTCATAGCAAGAGGAGTACGTAATCAGATATTTCTGATGAGACAGAACTGGTGTTACACTTTTGGATTGTCTGGTCCGTGTTCCAATTGGGCTGCCACATTTTGCATGAACTTCAGCTTTTGAACAGTCTTTAAAGGCAGCCCCAAGTGGAAGACAGTGAACTAATCTAACTTGGAACTGCTAATTACAGATGGAGCAAGTCCTTCAATAAATGAGTTGCATGTTTCCATTTTTCTTTCTTTTTAAAAAAAGTCTCATAGCCTCCTCAGTTATAGAAAAAGCAGGAAAAGAAGTTCATCCAATCAAAAGAAAAGGGATGATGTATTACAAGCAGCATCCAATGATTTTCATTAAACAATATGGTTCTATTAGATAAGAATGAAGCCTAGCACTGAGCTATTTAGTTCTCCCTGCTTTGTTCCACTCGCATATCTGCACCCAGTACTGAACTTCATTTGTGGTGTTCCCATCAGCAGTTACAGCTCACAACTCTGAAGTCAGTCTCATAAATTTAAACCGTCTAAATGCCACATGCAATTATTGCTTGGAATATTGCCAGAGGGTCCATCTTAGGTACAGACTGAAGAGTATCTCAATGATACCACTAACCATGGTATATTCCTGAATCAACTCTGCAAGCTGGGCATTGAAGGCACTGTGGTACAATAGTTCTGGACTTACCAGTGCAGAGGAACTATTCTATATTGCTTGCTTGAGTGGAGTAAGTGACTTACTCCTTGCTTGGGTGACTACTTCTTGTGCTTTAGCAATTAATTGCTGGGGTTCCACAAAGTCCCATTTTACCTGCATCACTGCTCAACATCTTTATGAAGCCACTGGCGGTGGTCATTTGGGGTTCTGGACCTGATGACACACAGCTGTAGTTTCCTGTCACATGTGACTGAGGTAAGGCTTCAAGCAACAGATCAATGCCTAGACTCCATGATGGTCTGGATGACGGCCAGAAACCTGAAGCCAAACCCTGGCAAGATAGTGAGTGATTCCTGAGTCCAGCAGATAGGCTTATTGTCTGCTCTGGACAGGACTTGAAAAATCAGATTTGTAGGCAGGGGATGGGGATCCTCCTAGATCAGCTATTGACACTGGAGTCAGATGTGGCCATAGGAACTCAGAGTGCATTTCACCAGCTTCAACTGGTTGCCCATCCACAGCTTCTCTTGGATACAGACAGGTTAGATACAGTGGCAAACACACTTGTAACCTCAAGCCTGGGTTGTTGCAATGAAGTCTATGTGGGGCCGCCCTTAGGGCTGTTCTAGAAGCTGGAGCTCCTGCAGAATGCAAAAGTTCAGCTGGTTTCAGGAGCTGCCCCCTTTTCACATGCAACTCCTGTGCTCAGGGAACTACCCGGCCCTGACGTTCTGACACTAGTGTATAATGCCCTGAACAACTTGGGAGCAGGAGACTTGAGAAGGCACCTTCTCCCTTATCAACCTCCTTAGTCACTGAGGACGTTGGATGAGATGCTCGTGATGGTTCTGCGGGGACTGATGACCTGACTGGGGTTCACCTGCAGAAATGCCTTCATGTGCCACTCTTCTGTGTCTCTGGAGGTTGGGAGAACCCCAACAGTGCGGTGTTTCTGGCATTTCCTGAAAACACCTTTATTTCAGTAAGCCTTCCCTGGTTCACCAGCGACTTTTTTAATGGATATTGTGTTATGATATATTTTCTTCTTGTTATCTTTTTATTGTGCACTGTTCTGGAACCCGTTCAAATGTCGGGCGGCATATAAATGTCGTAAATAAGCAAGACAGCTGCAGGGAAAAGGTATCAGTGGCTCAGCAGCCCTTCCGGAAGCAGGCAAAGGTAAGCACCTGACATGTTTTCAAGCACAAACATCCCAGCACTCTTCTTCCATCCCTGAGGCTAGCCCAGAATGCTTGAACAAGTTCAGCACCACAGGATAGTGGTGTCACTCATTAAAATACAATGAGTGCTCATTATACTCAATAAGTGCTCATTGTATTTTAATGAGCACAACAAACATTCTGCTGGAAAAAGCTCAAGGGTGCAATAAAACCTGATAACAGGCATAGGGAAGGAGGGAAAGGGTAGCCTGGAAAACATGATCTTTCCTCAAGCAGATGGCATTGCCTTTGTAGGGATAAGTAACTTCCATGCTGCACCTTGAGAATCCCTGAATCAAGTCTCTAGAATCACATGGCACGGCCAAGAGTAAATGGTCCAAATAGTTTTATTTTACTTCCTTTCTTATGAGCTGATGTCTGATGACTTCCTGGTCAAAGTAAATCCTGAAAGTCTTAAGTCTGTCCACCTCTGAAGTAGATAATATGGACTACATCAATGAATTCCGTACATCAGAAAGATCAGCTTCCAGGTATATATCAAACTGAGGAAAGTCAGATGATGACAAAATTGTGGTTCATATACAAATGGCGAGGCTGATAACATGTCCAACTGCTGAAATAACCTTTTTCTTAGTTTAAAAAGGTCAAAACAGGCATTGTTGCCCAACAGCATTAAAATCCCCATCTCTGTTGCTTGTGTTTTCCAAGACAGATTGCTGTGAAGAAGGTGGCAGTTAATATTTACACTCACTAGTGTAAGTGTGGCATAATGTGTGGCCTAACGGTTAAGAGTATTGGACTGGGATTCAAGGAGATCCAGGTTCTACTCTCCAATTGGCCACGAAGTTCATTGGGTAACATTGCACCAGTCACTGTCTCTCTGCTTAACCTACCTCACAGGGTTGTTGTAAAGGTAAAATGGAGAGGAGGAGGACCATGTAAGTCACCCTGCGCTCCTTCCAGGCAGGAGACAGGAAGGATATGAATGCAATAATAGAAAAAAGAACTGCCCTGATAAATGGTAGGCATTTTAATTTCACTTCAATGTAATATTAATTTTATTAATTAATTTTATTTTCACATTTATAGGCCTCTGAATAGCCTGACAGTTCAATATAAGAGTTAAATTGGATAATTTAGATAATTAGATTAGATAAAAGAACTTTTTTCAAAGAGTTTCACATGCAGCATGTGAACTACGTGAATCCAACACTGGCAGATTGATATGGAGGTAGCTTTGGCATGGAATGGGGGTGAAGGGAGATTGCTGAAGGCCATGCCATACGCTAGGCAGAGGGGGGCTGGAGCACTGTGAGTTATTCCGTCTTGCATTCCTAATGGATTTTAAGTGGTAACAGAACCCCATGCAAATGAGGCAGGGAAATAACACAGTAAGATGCCTTGTTGGGAAAGCCACCCTTTTTAAATGAAGGAAGAGGGGGAGAACGTATTAGTCAAATCAGCAACCAAAGAGACAGCAGGGCTATCAGGAGAGGAAAGTCCTGCTGGTATTTATCCGTCTTAATTTAATTTAATGTAATTTTAATTTTATTTTAAGTACTACATGAGTGCTCCCACACTACAGCAGAGAATCATTCAGCCTTTGCAAACTTTTCAGTTTGTAAAAAGTTGTCTTTCAAAAAATGGACACATTGCAAAGATGTAGTTGTATTACACTTCACAGTGTTGTCACAGGCGCTGAGCAGAAGCTGGTGACTTCCAACCACATCCCATGCAGCACCCAGTACACTTACTGGCCTGGGAAGAAGGAGATGAAACTACTTTTCCCCCAGCTACAAAACACTAAATAATCAGCAAAAGGGAAACTGCGGCATCTTCTCACCAGAAGCTCACACACAGGGAACCCTGCACAACATTATAATAACTGCACAAAAACAAAACCATCTGGAAAGACCTGAAAATTCTGACTGAAATGTAGAGGAAGTATGTTTGAGTGTCTTGATCATTTTTATACATTACTTTCAAAGTATAATTCAGAACAGGTCAGCTCCTGGGTCTTCTCTTCACTTTATTGAACTAGTTTAGATGAGCACTCTGTATTTCAAAGTTCACAGTACTCCCCACCCCCTGCCCGAGTAATGATAACGTGCAGTTCATCAGTCAACACAATCCTAGTGGCTTTGACAATATGATAGGTGGTCTCATCTGATCATTAGCAGAAGGAAAATAGGAAGGTGGAAGGAAAAGGGAGTGGATGTAGCAAGATGCAGCTATTCACCGGAGGATCTTTCACAAAGAAACCGAACTCCAACACATCAGCCTCTTTTCGTAAAGCAGCCAATCAAAGCTAACTTTAAAGATTTGTCACAGGATGGTATTTTCAGAGTTTCTTTTCCTCAAGAGCATTTCATTTCTGATTCTATTGCTTTATCCACAAGGAACATAGAAAGTTTGTTCTTGAAGTTGAATTATGTTATGAGGGAAATCACCCTCTCCCCCAGCAATGCATTCTCTTTTGTCCTATAAAACGCAATATGTTTCCTTGTTGAAACAAAAGCAGAGATTGCCTCCACCTTTCAGATCTCCTTTCTCCTGAAAAAACACAATCCTACTAGGATACTGCTTGTTCACATAATTTTTACCAATCTTCTTTACTGTGATAAATTTTGACAGCTGGAGATATTTTAGTAATTATCCATATGGGGGTGGGGAAGATGGATAATTAGCTTTTATTGTGCTGGAAAAAATGGGATTTAAAGTAGTGAAAAAAGTACAGGCAGTCCCTGGGATACAAATGAGTTCTATTCTTGAGAAAATGGACATCCATATTTAAGTCAAATTTGTATGCAAGTTGGATTGCGTATAAACAGCCCTCCACAGGACCCCAATAAAAGTGGAAAAAGTTTGACTATTTCTAGCCACCCACCCACTCAAACTCACCAGGGCCTTCTCATTGCAGCACGTAAATGCTGAAGAGATTTTCTTCTCAGAAGGGCAGGGCAGAAAGGCCTCTGTTCCTACCCTTCTACTTTCGGTCTCTCTATGGTGATGAGAATTTTCCAGAGTAATTTAAAAAATTACTAGCTTTAATGGCAGTTTGACCAGAAGTATGGGTTGTTTATAGCTCAACGTTTGTAACTCGGGGACTGCCTGTATTGTGAATACCTTTGCCGAAATAACCTTTTCCCTATTCATCTTTTCCCTAACATTATGTTTTACCAAAGGATACCTACCAAACAAGTTTCTTCAGATACTACAACAACCTGGTGCTCTCCAGATATACTGGACTTCAAATCCCATTAGCCCCACAGAGCATTGCCAATAATCAGACATGCTGGGAGCTGTAGTCCAGAACATCTGGAGAGTGATGAGTTGAGGAAAGCTGTACCATGTGGTGGGGCTACTGTGTGCACCGGATCCAAAACACCAAGTTGTTGCTGCTGCATGCCTGCATATTAACGCCTGAAGAAACGATGACCAACAGAGCCCTCCCCGAGGAAAACACATGCCACCTAAGCATCCTCTACTTACAATTGTGAAGTTCATAACCTTGAGAATCCAGATGGTCATAGCAAGGTTTACCAGGATTAAAATCATTAGGAGTAGCACAAAGAAATAGAGGCACCTCTTCCGCCAGCCATAAATCCCCACTTTGTACACGTGTGGCCCTTGGGAGCTCTGCATGGCGCTTCTGTGTGCGTACTGTTCCTGAGGCATCTGGGGGAACACAACACAATATACAAGAGGCAAGTTACACTGCAGAACCAGCCCAGAGAATTAGAAGTGCATGCTGAGACACAGAAGAACGTTTTTAAAGTATCAGCTGGACAAAACTTATTCCGCTGGTTTCTCAGTATAAGGAATAAACAGAGGAACGCTGCAGCAATGAATCAAAACGCAGGAATAGTATATACACTTCAGTACACACACACTTCCCCTAAAGACTGGTCTCAAAAGCTCTCATTGCAACTCCAGCTTTTTGCAAGGCAGGCACTCTAGGGCCTCTCAAAGTCCTGATGGGAGCTTTTGCATGTGTTTTGCCAAATAAGTTGAGTTCAGCAGTTTGTTTTGAGGATGCAATATTACTTCTCTAAGGCTTTAATTCCCCCCTCCTCCCAAAAAAACTCCACACACCCCGTTGGATAAAATTATTTCTGGCTGTCGAGGAATGGGCACAGAGGAGTGGTGCTTGAGATACTTTCCCTGAAGCAGACTTAATGTGCTGTTCCTCACGTTGGCCATGCACAATGAAATGATGGTCCACCGAAGGCAAATAACTCATGGTTGGTTCTTAGTCATGTTTCTTTGCCAAGTGGGCATGCGCATCTTGCTGTATCAGCACATGGACTGCTCCAGCTGCAAGAACTCTCTGGGGCTGGAGGCAGAAAGCCTGATGGCCCCTCATTTTCAGTAATATGGGAGAAAAGTTACCAGAGGAACTTTTCAAAAGTAAAGCACACATTAGAGGTGCAACATGTAAAACAAATGACATCCATTCTGTTTTCCAGAAATGTGAAGTGTAGAAATAAGGCCAGGTGCTAACTGTTATGTGACATTATTCTTATTATTTATTTCATTTGTTTACTGGCCCTAGCTGAAGCTCTCTGAGAGATTATCTGAAGAATACCTACAGGAAAGGGAAGCCCTTAAGACTGACAGAGGCTGGGAAACTTCTGTGTTTATGTGAATTCCCCTTTCCCATGCCATTCATAGAGACCAGCATTTCTGGGCAAACATTTGTTTATCTAACTATTTACATATCCCACCTTTTGGTAGCAATATTCCAAGGCAGCAAAAATGGTAAAAATAGTTAAGTAAAAACTATGAATTATAAATTCAGCATCTAAAAATGGAAATCCTTATGAAGCTGCAGTATATACTTCAGGACAACAGCTTGGCAGCAGATAGGAATAAAATTTACTTAAATCATAAGATGAATGTCCCTTGGCCTGATGCCTAAATTGTGAACCAAGTCATTGACCGATAAGCGTCCCTGAGCAGGAAATTCCACAACAGGAGTGCCATCAGAGAAAAAGCCCTTTCTTTGATCACACTATCCATCCCTGAAGACAAAGTCCACCTGCTATAGAGGAAGGCCCCATACTTTTTACTCCCAGATTTGGGAAAATGAGAAGCTGCTGCAGGCACCACTACAAAATGAATAGGCAGCAGACCACCATTTTGGCATCTACTTCTCATGTCTATGGAACTTAGGCCCCAGGCTACTAGGCAAAAACTTCTGTGTCGACTGGAAGTTGCAAAGTCTGTTTCATAAAGGATTGTCTAACTCAGCTTATTGCTGGTAGTACTATGCCACTAATGCTTATTTTAAACATACGCTTTGGCAATGTCCAGTGGTTGCTTTTAGCAGGGAGGAGTTTATGCTGGAACAGTCTTTAATATTTGCTGATGTACACATTTCTAAATTATTTATCTACTTCATGGAAATTAACAAATGGAAGGAGAAACAAAAGGATGTTCTGTGTCCTTTTGACAGCTAAAGACTGATATTGCAAAATTAGAAGGATAATCACTCATCTCTATAATGCAGTGGATTGAGGAACTAATGCCACTTTCAATATATATCAATATTTGATGGCAAACTAACTAACTAAATAAACTCTATGAGGTGTGTCTAGGCTTCACACTGGCAACCCTTTCCAAAAAATCTCTAATGATGATCTCAAAGAAAAATCAGGTTCACGTATGAGTAAGTGATCTTTCAGATACCCTGTTCGCAATCCATAAAGGGTTTCATACATCAAACCAAGGACCTTTCTCTATGAGAGGAAACAAATGGGAAGCCTCTGAAGACTTAATGAGATATATTGTGCTCCCCAAGTTCCAGTCAATAAAAGTACTGCTGAATTCTGAACTAGCTGAAATTGTTCAGTAGTTCACAAAAGTAACCCCTGTGTGTCATAGCACTTGTCATATTTGGAATTGACCGACAGTGTCCCCTAGATCAGACCAGTTCTTTGGAAGTTCACAAGTGACCATGCCTTGCCTTTGATTCTGAAATAAGCATCCCTGAGTTAATCTCTGATCAGAACTACCTGCCTTGTGCGACCAAGAACATATCACATGATACCATTTTAGCTCAAACTCTATTTTAGAGATGGTATGTGAAGGTTCCTCCTTCATGGATCACTGCCTTGTCGTGGCGAAGGGGCTTGCATAGCTCCATGAAGGTATGACCTATGCTGTGCAGGTCCACCCAAAACGGACAGGACATAGCAGAGAGCTCTGACAAAACGTGATCCACTGGAGAAGGAAATGGCAACCCACTCCAGTATCTTTGCCATGAAAACCCCATGGACAGTACCAAAAGGCAAAAAGATATGACGCCGGAAGATGAGCCCTTCAGGTCGGAAGGTGTCCAATATGTTACTGGGGAAGAGCGGAGGACTAGTACTAGTAGCGCCAGAAAGAATGAAGCGACTGGGTCAAAGCCGAAAGGACACTCAGTTGCAGATGTATCTGGTGGTGAAAGGAGATCCAATGCTGCAAAGATCTATATTCCATAGGAACCTGGAATGTAAGATCCATGAATCAGGGAAAACTGGATGTGGTCAAACAAGAGATGACAAGACTAAACACCAACATCTTAGGAATCAGTGAACTAAAATGGACAGGAATGGGTGAATTTAATTCAGATAACCATCAGGTATACTATTGTGGGCAAGAATCCCTCAGAAGAAATGGAGTAGCCTTCATAGTCAATAAAAGAGTAGGAAAAGCAGTACTGGGATACAACCTCCAAAATGACAGAATGATCTCAGTTCGAATCCAAGGCAAACCATTCAACATCACAATAGTCCAAGTCTATGCCCTAACCACTGGTGCTGAAGAGGCTGAAGTTGACCAGTTCCATGAAGGCCTACAACACCTTCTAGAATTAACTCCAAAAAATGATGTCCTTATCATCATGGGGGATTGGAATGCTAAAGTAGGAAGCCAATAGATAACTGGAATAACAGGCAAGTTTGGCCTTGGAGTACAAAATGAAACAGGGCACAGGCTGGTAGAATTTTGTCAAGAGAATACGATGGTCATAGCAAACACTCTTTTCCAACAACCCAAGAGTCGACTCTACAAATGGACATCACCAGATGGTCAACACAGAAATCAGATTGACTATGTGCTCTGCAGCCAAAGATGGAGAAGCTCTATACAGTCAGTAAAAACTAGACCAGGAGCTGACTGCGGCTCAGATCATGAACTTCTTGCTGCAAAATTTAGGCTTAAATTGAAGAAAGTAGGGAAAAGCACTAGGCCACTCAGCTTTGACCTAAATCATATCCCTGATGAATATACAGTAGAGGTGACAAATAGATTTAAGGAATTAGATCTGATAGACAGAGTACCTGAAGAACTATGGATGGAGGTTAGCAACATTGTACAAGAGGTAGCAACTAAAACCATCCCAAAGAAAAAGAAATGCAAGAAAGCAAAATGGCTGTCTGAGGAAGCTTTAAAAATAGCTGAGGAAAGAAGGGAAGCGAAAGGCAAGGGAGGAAGAGAAAGATACACCCAATTGAATGTAGAATTCCAAAGAATAGCTAGAAGAGATAAGAATGCCTTCTTAAATGAAGAGTGCAAAGAAAAAGAAGAAAACAATAGAATAGGGAGGACCAGAGATCCCCTCAAGAAAATTGGAGATATGAAGGGAACGTTTCATGCAAAAATGGGCATGATAAAGAACCAAAATGGCAGGGACCTAACAGAGGCAGAAGAGATTAAGAAGAGGTGGCAAGATTACACAGAGGAACTATACAAGAAAGAGCTTAATGTCCCTGATAACCAAGATGGGGTTGTCACTGACCTCGAGCCAGACATCCTGGAATGTGAAGTCACATGGGCCTTAGGAAGTCTGAGCAACAACAAAGCTAGTGGAGGTGACAGTATTCCAGCTGAGCTATTCAAAATCTTAAAAGACGATGCAGTAAAAGTGCTACACTCAATATGCCAGCAACAGTGGTCACAGGATTGGAAAAGGTCAGTTTACATTCCAATCCCAAAGAAGGGCAATGCCAAAGTAATGTTCAAACTACCGCACCATTGCACTCATTTCACATGCTAGCAAAGTTATGCTCAACATCCTACAAGCTAGGCTCCAGCAGTATGTGGACTGAGAACTACCAGAGGTACAGGCAGGATTTCGAAGAGGGAAAGGAACTAGAGATCAAATTGCCAGCATACGTTGGATCATGGAGAAAGCTTAGAGAGTTCCAGAAAAGCATCTACTTCTGCTTCATTGACTATGCTAAAGCCTTTGATTGTACGGATCACAACGAATTGTGGCAAGTTCTTAAAAAGATGGAAGTACCAGACCATCTTATTTGTCTCTTCAGAAACCTATATGTGGGTCAAGAAGCAACAGTGAGACCTGGACACAGAACCAATGATTGGTTCAAAATTGAGAAAGGAGTTCGGCAAGGCTGTATATTGTCGCCCTGCCTATTTAACTTATATGCAGAGCACATCATGAGAAAGGCGGGGCTAGATGAATCTCCAGTTGCAATTAAGGTTGCTGGGAGAAATATCAACAACCTCAGATATGCAGATGATACCACTTTCTGCCATTAGAGTGGTATCATCTGCATATCTGAGGTTGTT